>NC_068983.1:41580475-41581712 GCF_001194135.2 Octopus bimaculoides | reverse complement strand
GTTTAAAATGTGTATGAACATATCAATATATATTATCTATATATATATATATATATATATATATATATATATTAAAACATAGGGTAAAAATCAGATATTAATTAATATCGATTTATTACCAGGATGCTAGCACATTGAAAGAATCCGAGAGATTCAGAAAAAATATCTGAGATCTTAGGGGATTAAAGTATATTTTTATATATATAATGTTGACCAGTAAAGTGGACATTTAATGTGCTAGAAATAGACCACATGTGTCTACTAAGACCTAGTAGTTCTCATATATATATATTGTTTCAGTCAGACTGTGGCCATGCTGGGGCACCGCCTTGAACTGCGTATAACAATATATTTACTATGCAACACACGTATGTGTGTGTGTGTGTCAATGTATATCTATTACGTGTATATATATATCTATAAAAATCACGCATAAAAATTCGAATGTATGTATAGGCATATATTTACGTGCACACACCCAAGTTCGAATGTGCCTGCCAACACACACAAGCTAAAAACGAAATAGATAATTAAGACTCCAGATTAAGGAAAATAGCTCCAATGTTCACAAACACTAAAGAAGCTACCAGCTAAGTTTTTTTTTCCTGCCCTGTTAATCCTCTAGGCAAGGATTAACGATTCAAAAGTTACACTTCCGAGACGAAGGAAGTTGCTCTGTCGAAAAGTTTAATTTCCCATTTTAATCTTTCGCTGCCCCAAAAGATAAGCAAACAGCGTTGTTTGGGTAAAATATGGCAGGGAGATAATGTTGAAAAGCACTAGATCTGAGATAAATTCGCGAGGGTTGATTGTAAAATAAACATTCTCTGATAAATATATATGAATATTATATGTGTTTGTGCGTTTAAGATACACATATAAGTATATATATAAAATACACAAAGCTTATATATTGAGAAATGGAGATAAATATACATTTAGATATGTTTCAATCATTTATTATGCATACAGATAGACACACACACACAATCACAAAAATAAAGGTATATGTACACAAACGCGCAATGTGTGTGTAAAACAACAGTGTATATAAATAAGCTGTGTATATATTGTATACCTGAATACCTATTCTATATAAATAGCTATAGTGCGCGGTCGCACACACACACACACACACACACACACACACGAAGGAAGGATAATTGGAATTCACGAGACTTGTTTAGTGAACGGGCTTTAAAACAGTGTGTGTGTGTATATATATATATATATATAC
>NC_068983.1:41579383-41580195 GCF_001194135.2 Octopus bimaculoides | reverse complement strand
ATATATACATATATAATGTGTGTCTGTTTATATATATTTTTGTGTGTGTGTGTGTGTGTGTACACACACATCAGTTTATTGGCTATGTGCCTTCCTAAGACAGTATAGAGACAATTACGAGGGAGGTTTTGATATTATTTCAAGCATCCTTGATTGACAACGACGATGTGCCCCGCTCCTCGGCAGAAAGGGTCACGAGATTTATTTCGTGAGTGTTTATCTACTTCTAGGTCAACCCAGATTAAACAGAGAGCTAAGCTACATCCACCAGACATCTTTCATACACCGTCTTTTTTTCAACAGGCCACAATGAGAAATTTGTCCGTTGCTTTCTTTAGCCTGTAGGTAACCTGTAATTTAAAAATCTGGCTGCTATTTCTAGTGGACTGGTTGACTACTTGTGGGTTTCACAAACAAGTGTTAGTAATAAGCGAGTGTTTGCTGTTGTATAAAAGTCATATTCCATGCTGTATTACTTTTCATATTTTGAACTATGCAGAACTGGGATAGCAAAGTGGACATGCTTATATTAAGACCATTTTCTTATCACGGTGATCGCTTTATAAGCTTATTATTATTATTTACAGAATTGTAAAACTCGGCACAGTGTATCAAATCATAGCATATATATATATATATATAGACAGATAGATAGACAGATAGATAGACAGATAGATAGACAGATAGATAGATAGACAGATAGATAGATAGACAGATAGATAGATAGATAGATAGATAGACAGACAGATAGATAGACAGACAGATAGATAGACAGACAGATAGATAGACAGACAGATAGATAGACAGACAGA
>NC_068983.1:41577919-41578555 GCF_001194135.2 Octopus bimaculoides | reverse complement strand
AGACAAGCAGATAGATAGATAGACAAGCAGATAGATAGATAGACAAGCAGATAGATAGATAGACAAGCAGATAGATAGATAGACAAGCAGATAGATAGATAGACAAGCAGATAGATAGATAGACAAGCAGATAGATAGATAGATAGATATGAAGACACACGCACAAAGATTCAGTTAGGCATCTATAAATGTAGAGAAAAATTAATAGAAAATCATACGAACAATTAATGCGCACGCACGCGTGTATTGCTGTGTAAATGTGTGTATATATAACTATGTGTATATTTATGTGTGTAACATGCATATCACTGGATATTAATACGTATCAATATATGTACACGCAGATATAACCACATCTAGGTATATGTACATATATCTATATAAATGAACATATTTGTACATATGAATATACACACATAGCAGAATATACGGTAAAGAAACCAGGAAATCGACCCCTATGCTCCTTACGAACGTGGACTGACCAAAACACACACACACACACACACACACACACACACACACACAGAGGCAAGTTAGAAGGAGAGATAGATAAAGATCCTTCACATACATTTTTAATACCAAAAAAAGTAAAACAGTCGCTGTGTGATTCATATTCCTCTAACAGACAAACATTTA
>NC_068983.1:41576261-41577360 GCF_001194135.2 Octopus bimaculoides | reverse complement strand
ATATATATATATATATATATATATATATATATATATACACACATATACGTATATAACGTATTTGAATATACGTATCATTATATATATACACACACACACATGAATAATATACAAAGATATAACCATGTATACTTAAATATAGGTATATCTATATAAATGCATACATATTCATGTATGTAAATGTATATAGTCATGTATATCTCGTATACAGATATATTTGCATATATAAAATGTATATATACTAACACATACGCGCGCGCTCAATATATTTAAGCAACATATATAGTACAAATTTGCATATATATATATATGAATATATATATATAAACATACATATATGCATATATACACACACGTGCAAAAGCAGACACACATGCACGCACGCATAGGTACATACACGCATGCATACATATATACAGACGTGTATGTGTGTGTGTGTGTGTGTATATATATATATATCAGTTACAGCAATTTAATTACTTGAGTGCGTATGTCAGAAATATGTCGTCAGCTTTGTATTTTTGACATTAGATGGTCTGATAGGCTCTAGACCAGAATAATGGTGGCCTGTCTCTCTGTTCCTAGCGAGTTGGGCCAGGCTATGTATAATATATAGACCTGCTATAGAAAAGGAAGTGTTTGATTTCGTTGATATTTACCTGATTGAAATAAACATCAGTGTAGAGCACTAATGCATGCAGAGTGATAGAGGAGAGGTGTGTGTACGTGCGTGTAGGTGTGTATGTGTGTGTGGGGGCTGGAATAAAAAAAATCCTGTATGTGTGTGTGCGTGTGTGTAATACGCACACACAGTTCTATTCAGAAAGAGTCGTGTGATAATTCTCTACTTATATATCAGACTATATGTCTATATACAGATATATATATATATATATATATATATATAATAGTGTGTATATTTATATACAGACATATATATACACACATACATACACACTATTATTTATATAAAATATTTGTTATATAAGTGTACAATACATACTCGTTTACGTTACATATCGCAAACATACGCACACACCCACACGTGTATGTATGTACGTATATATATATATATATATATATATATATATATATATAT
>NC_068983.1:41574988-41575876 GCF_001194135.2 Octopus bimaculoides | reverse complement strand
ATATATATATATATATATATATATAGTACAAAGAGTACTCGTTGAGATCTGTATTAAATATAACAATTTGTACACAAATGTATTACAGATATAAGAATGGAATACTGACATGTACTTCCGTTTATATAGTAATTAAATGTTCAAATTGATATACTTGTGTTTCACACACACTTGATAAACATTATATATACACATACAAGTACGTCTGTATATATCTGTATAGTTAAAATTATAAGATCCATGTACCGGCCAGAATGACATATACAATTATAGGACACGTGCAGAAATATACATATATATATATATATATATGTATATAATATATATGTCGTATTCATATAATGTATAATATCGATATTTATATGTACAACTCACTATACGTAAAATGCAATGCAGAGTTTCAGCCACATGTGTAACCTTATGCTGATTAAAACTAACACACACACACACACACGTTTTTCATACATGTATACACACGCGCGCGCATACACCCATACAGTTTTCAACCTCGTTTAACTTTTTTTTGTTTTGTTATTGTTGTTTTGTTTACGGGGATGTGTAAGAAGAATTTGCCAACACAGGCCCGGATCAGTTCCTGTTCACCATTTCCTCACTTTGAAATTGGCTGCAGGAATATACCCACCCCCCACCCCCCGCATCAGCTCGCGTATGCATCACTTGTAGCCCGGATTCTACAGCTGGATGCCCTTCCTCCCACCTACCACATTATAGATATATAACTAAGGGTACTTTATCATGCCACCATTACACGAGACACTAAACGCCTTTCTGGACCTCACGTTGATTTTGACCGCTGGTGACCCACTATACAAGTGTAGTGGGTGCATTTACACGGGGGTCACCTACCCAAGGGATGTTGCTGTTTAC
>NC_068983.1:41573711-41574578 GCF_001194135.2 Octopus bimaculoides | reverse complement strand
CACGCCAGCATCGGTTGTCAAGCATTGGTGGGTGCTGGAGCACCGCCTCTATCCGAACAAATCGACCCCAGGACTTATTCTTTCTAAGCCTAGTACTTATTCTATGGGTTCTCTTTTGCCGAACCGCTAAGTTACGGGGACGCAAACACGCCAGCATCGATTGTCAAGCAATGATGGTGGTGGTGGGGGGGGGGGACAAACTCAGAAATACAAACATATATACACACACATTTTTGCGTTTAAGCGCTTCTCGCTGCTCATAGCTTTTGAAACGCATTTTATACGCATACATATATTCACATGTCTACATATATACATCTTTATATTCAGACACACACACCTATGTGTCTATAAAATTTATAAACAAACACGTGGATAGATAAACATTTAGAGACCAACAGGCAGATAGATATAAGCGAGATGTGGAGGGTCGCACGTACAGATCGATCACCTGACCGCTAGAATTATGAGATGAAAATTATAAATACGAGCAACAACTTCGCTGTACAATGGACAGAATTGAAACCACGTCTTTATAGCTGATATGCACCGATTTCTTAAAAATCTGATGTTGTATATCTGTGGGAGAAAAAACACAAAACTTGTTGTTTTTCGGGACAAGATCGTCTTCATTAACCTCAAACAAAACAACACGTTCTTGTATAGCTGTGTGTGTGTGTGTGTGCTTATTTTTGCCGAAATATTTCAAGTTTTCTTGCAATTAGTAGGCGATTCCTACTCGTGCGTATTGGGAGATTTCTTTTCACTTAACAGAGACAATATTTCACGAAAAAATATATATAATAATAATAAATAGAAAGGACAAGTAAAATATTCTAAAAAAAAAAAAAAAAAAAAAAAAAAAAA
>NC_068983.1:41567787-41569361 GCF_001194135.2 Octopus bimaculoides | reverse complement strand
TATATATACACACACACATATATATATATATATACACACACATATATACACACATCTATATATATTCCCACATATATACACACGCATACATATGTACACACACATATACACATACAGATATATATATATATATATGTTCAGAAATATATACACACAAGGATATATTTACATAGATATATATACATGTATACATACATTATATACATGTATACATATATATACATATATATATATATATATATACACACACACATACAGATATATTTTTTTTAATCCCCCTAAACTTGAAGATTATCATATATATATATATATATATATATATATATATATATATATGTAGGTATGTATGTATATACGCCATATAGCATGATGTGTATAAGCTATTGTTGTTGTTGTTGATCGAATTATCGAAAAGAAAAGATAAAATTAATAAATAAAGCGTGTACTGATAGGGCGAACTCTATACATGCGATAGAGTAGAGTTTATTGATAATATGGGATTGCTTTTTGACTTCAATGGCTTATTATTCAACCAGTGAAAATTCGATACAATAAACACACTTTATGTATATACTTTAGATCTTCGTTCTTTTATGAAGTGGGTGTTTATACACATAACATACATACACACAAACATATTACACACGCACACACGTATCTATAGCGTATACGACAGACGAGATATTTAGTTATATAGGATATTCATATACACACACATATCTATATGTATAGTATGTTTGTATCTACAAATAAATACAAATAGGATAGTTAGACATATACACACACAAATGGATAAATGAATTGATGGACAGCATATTTGTATCTCCATATACAGACAGATGAATAGATAAATTCATCTTTTTGTATAAGAAAAAAAAATCTCATATCTCTATATACACAGTAAAGTGTATTAGGTAGAATTATCCTTAAATTTGACTCAGTGTGCAGGTGGACATAGACATAACATACATTCGAATAATTTATAAGACGCACATAGAGCTTACCTGCTTTTATATACAAATGAAAAACATGCTTATGCATCAACAGAACATATCGTTTGCTTGTGTGTGTGTGTGTGTTACAAGAGAAAACTGATTCGTAGTCTTACATGTACATGTGCATACTTAAAACATTTGTCTAACAAATTTGTTCTATATGATGAAGCAAGCTTGATATCACAATACTAACAGAATGGAAGATAGAAAAGATAAACAGATAAAGATAGGTAGATATCGTTGTATTTGGGTATGGTCATATTGCGAGTTTAGATAGATAGATAGATAGAAAGATAGATAGATAGATAAGACAGACAGACATGGAAAGAATTGCAAAATTATGAGAAACGAGAACGATTGAGAAAGTATATATTTTATATACTATAGGCGAAGGAGTGGCTATGTGGTAATAAAGTAGCTTGCTTACGAACAACATGGTTCTGGGTTCAGTCCCACTGCGTGGCACCTTGGGCAAGTGTCTTCTACTATAGCCTCGGGCCGACTAAAGCCTTGAGTGGATTTGGTAGACGGAAACTGAAAGAAGCTTGTCGTATATATATATATATATATATATATATA
>NC_068983.1:41559704-41567248 GCF_001194135.2 Octopus bimaculoides | reverse complement strand
ATATATATATATATATATATATATATATATATATATATATATATATATATATACACACACACACACAAACACATAGATACATACACGTATCAAGACAAATATCTGCATGTATATAGATATAAGTGTATGAATACGTTTGCATAGTCTATATTCACAACATACATACGCTTACGTATATTTATATACATGTACATTATATACTCGTACATCCATATATATGGATATATATGTATGTATACATACATGTCATTACGAAGATTTACTTTCTAAAAGAACTAAATATTAATAGTGCACACATCTGCATACAATTACACATACATATATGTTCCGACGTTCTTTGTAGGCATGTTCCGTATACACAAAGATATATATATATACATATACATATATATATATATGCGAGTGCGTGTGTATATAAGAAATATTCTCAGTGTCATAGGGTGTATGTATATTTATCGAACTCCAAAATCCTCCTTACCAAATGCGCAATAAATCTTTAAACCATGAGATTCGTTGTCATTTCTTTCACGTGCCTCCATAAATATAAACCGAGCAGATTCGCGTGTACTTGCAAGTCGATATTATATCATACACACATATATACGATATACATTGCATACACCAAGAGAGGAATCTGAATATTTATATATGTACACGTCCCCCCAACACACGCATATATATATACACGCTTTCGTGTTATATTTATATATATAACCACAGCTACATGTGTATATGTAAATGTACTGGTTTCATTTATGTGGGTATACACACACACACGCACAATATGTACATATACTGCGTATATGTGTGGCTTCGTGTGTATATATTGACATGCGTTAGCGGTGCAATCGTTTAATTGCATTATGTACCATGTATTGCGACCTAGTCAGGAATTTATCAATTTCCTTAAATTATCGAAGACTATGTTAGAATATACACACATACGTAAGGTGCGCGTGTATGTATATACAAAACTTGCCTGAACACCCTGTTGCATCCACAGGTGAGACTCAGAGTAACAACAGACTGACTCAACGAAAATAAATATATTATTGGCCTCTACTATAGAACTTGTCTGTGTGCGAATATATATATATATATATATATATATAATTATATCAAAATAGTAGGGTAAAAAATTGGATGTTAATTAATATCAATTTAATACCAGGGAAACTAGCATATTAAAAGAATCAGGAGATTCAAAAAAAAATTATCTGAGATCTCAAAGGATTATTGTATATGTATATATAAAAGAGACCACTAAGTGGACTGTTAATGTGATCTTCTAGCACATTAGCAGTCCACTTAGTGGTCTCTTTTATATATACATATATATATATATATATATATATAGGTTTGAAAAGTGCTAACGCACGAAACTCTCGCTCCTTGAGTCACTCTGTTGCTTTTGCTAAATAATATGTATACAGCTGAGTGTGCACATATCTATGTATATGTTATACGTTTTAGAGCATTATATATACAAACATACAATTTCACATATTACGTATGTGTGTAGTTGAACAGGTGTATATTATATTATTAGTTTCATGGAGCACTCTTACAGTTATGATTCCGAGTTCATTCTCTTAATGTATGCTGATGGTATATATACATATAAATGTTTGAATATATATGCGTGTATGTATGGTAGATAAATTATTACAGATGTATACGCACCAAGAACACGAGTTCTTATCAAGGAGCATATACACATACAAGCACAAACATAAGTTTATATAAGTGTATATATTATATATATATATATATATATAAATGAATAGCGCGTTAATATACAAAATTATATATGGGGATTAATAGAAAAGCCTAGTTGAGCTAAAACGTGTGTGTATGTATATATATATATATATATATATATATAAAATTTATAGAAAAACAAAAGACGAAGACAGGTGTATGAACAACAAGTGTATTAGTTTGACGCTCGGGAAATAATGAAAATGTGTGTATATGTATGTGTATATATATATATATATATATATATATATATATATATATATATATACAAACACACACAAGTAATGTAGTGAAAATACTTCTTTCGCATGTGTATCTGTATACATATAAGCATTATATACAAATTCAAACACCCACCTTTATTTAAAACACGCATACACACACGCACAAATACATACATATATGTATACCCACAACAAATAACTTATATTTTTATACAAATCTTTGTGTGTATGTGATGTTGGTTGTATATTTATAATAATATCGAATTCTACCAGAAGCACAAGGTCGCCAATGTTGAAAGATCGATATAAACTATTTCATCGAACACAGCGTAGACTTACTAGTTGATAGTATTTATTTTATCGACTCCAGAATGATAAAAGCCTTAACAGTTTTCAATAATAATAAATTGTAACAAAACATTATTACTATTGATCTATTCGTTGACGAAATGAATATTTTCTACAAGAACTGTCGAACTGATATTAAGAAGAAATAAAGTTAGAAAACGATTGTAGCAGATTTTTTTTTACCTTGAGTACCAACCATAAATGGAAAAGGAAGGACATTGCGGATTAATTATTTTAATCCAGCACTTTTCACCATATTGAACGTACGTAATATTGAAAAACTTCTACATTAATAAAATGTTGGTTGGAAGAAAGAATACTGTAGACAAACGGAGAGGAGAAATGCTTGGCAATATTAACTGCGTATTTCTACGTTGCGTCTAAAAATTCTGCCAAGGTTCCAGGGTCGATATTACTGCAAGTACTAATAATAATTTTACTGACATTGGTTCAGTTCTATTCTCGTATCTGTTTCTAACTAAATTTTGGCATTTCTTTGTAGTTAATAGCAAAATTTAATTGATAATGTCCCTGTTTTAGTGGCACTAAAACGAACTGATTTTTTTCTTTTATTTCTGTTTATCAATTATCAAGTATTTATAAATACCATACGACCAAAATAAAGCTTCTCTCTTTCTGAGGTTGTCTATATAACTGGAAAAGGCGTTGAAAATCAAACTAGTATTTTTAAACAAGATGTGAAGGACGCTTTAACTAAAACAGACCCGAGGTTCTCAACCCATTTTTACCTATGATTACCATTTTACTCAGGTGGCCCTACATAGCCATTTAATTCTATTATATTTTTATAATTAAATGTTATTAGGAATGGTATTTAAAATATCGTTAAGATGTCTTATGGGTTGTCGACGTATAACCAATTTATAACATGAATTTAAATAACGAAATCTCATATGGACCCCGCTAAGACTGACCCTGGTGTAGACACAGCTAACCCTAAAGGACAGGGTGGTAACGTTTGAGAGATCGGGGTAGCAGTGTAGATGAATAATATCAGGCGTTGTTCTGACGCCCATTTAAATATTGAGATCAAATTAACTTACTAAATAATTAAATATCTTTTTGCCAGAGTCAGAAATCATTTTTAAATAAGTTTTCTTTTTCCTTCCATAATTAACAAAAAACAAAAACGTGTAAAGAAAAACAAATACGACAGAACAAGAAAAATAGAGATAAAAAAAAAACGTACCAATATATGTATTTTCCTTTTCTTCGGGTGGTACCCAGTACCAGTGACTGCACATAGTAACTGACTTTCTATATATTATTATTTTTTTACACTAAACACATTATTAATAATATTGAATCCAGAAGTCTTGACGTCCACATCTTGTTTCAAAAATCGGGTAAATTCATATGGAATATGTGTTGTAATATATCAACATTGCGTAAAACACACAAGATACTTCCATACGATCGACCATCGTATCCGCGTATATATGTATGTGTATATGAAGGTATGTATGAAAGTGGGGCGTTAGTTATGGCAGTATGCAGGGCTCTAGAAGATAACTTTTTTTCTTTCACCCCTTTCGATGGTTGCTGTACATTTATATATACATATATATTTATATATTCACTTCTTGTTGGTCGTTTCCATATATATATATATTATTCGTTATTATTTTTAAATTATCATCCTCTTTTCATTGATGTTTCTTCTTTGCTTGTATCCGTAAAAGTAATTTTTAACAGAATAAAAATAAAATTCGAATATAACAACAACAATAATAATAATAATATTTTGCGCGGGGTCTTGCTTTTCTACGATGATCGACTTTCAGAGTGTATCGATTAAATAAGACAGCCGTTCGCTTCTGATGCTTGCCAAGGAGGACGAGAGGTAACAACGTCGATATGTGTGTCTGTGTGTTGTGTATATTACATGTGGTGTCTGTGTGTAGAAGAGAAAGAGAGGGGGCAAACGCTGTCTGTATTAGAAATGCATGCACGCTATATGCGTGCGCGATTCTCCGCCGCATGCGTGTATATACGACTGTGTGCACATGCTTTCGTACTCACCAGTAAGTATATGGGAATATTGTAAATACGTACGACTGTGTGTACGTGTAGCCTTTTCACACAGGGTGTATATGTATGCGAGTCTTGTTTTCGTTTCTATTTGTGTATCTGTGAGTGAGTGTGTATGTGTGTGTGCTTGTGTATATTTAGTGATAATGTGAGAGAAGGTGGGGGGAAAAGGCAGAAAAACTGGTGGAAAGGGAAAAAGAAAAACAAGGAAGACAAGTAATGGCGATGATGGTGGTGGTGGTGTTGGTGGTGGTGGTACTTATTGGTATACTAATGATTATAGCGGCGACGGCGTCGGAGGCAGTCGTGACGGTGGCTGTTACGGTAGTAGTAGTAGTGAGGAACTATCAATGGTGATTGTATAGGTTAGTGGTTGTGGTGGTGTCGGAGGCGGCGGTAGCAGAACGATAAGAGTTGTAGAGATGGCGGCGTAGTAAGAGAGAATATGAGAATAAGGTGTGTGTGTGTGTGTGTGTAAAGGAGAGAAGCATGTGTGTTTATGTGACTGTAAATACGTGTGTATGTATTTGTGGAGGGAGTGAGGGATTGTGAGTGGTGTGAGGGAAAGTAAGAGGTTAGGAAATGAAAGAGAGTGACCGTGCGCGGTGAAAAGGAGGGAGACGCTGAGAGCTATGTGTGAGAGAGAGAGAGAGAAAGATAAAGGTTAATTGAAAAGGAAGAGAAAAAGGTTGTGAGAAGAGTGTAGGAGAGAGAGTAGAGGAAGAGGAAAGTAGTGGAATAGAGAGAGGGGAGAAATGAGGCGATAGAGTGAGAGAGGGAGGGAGGATGGGAGGGAGATGGAAGATAGAGAGGAAAAGAGGTGAGTGTGGAGGTGCGTATGAAATATGGAAAGAAAACAAAACAAAGGAAAAGAGAAAAGAGAAACAAATAACAAAAATAAAACGTAAACAAAACAAATATATATAAAAATAAATAATGAGAGGGAGAGGAAGAAGTAAGGAGGAAAGGAGAGAGAGAGAGAGAGACTTGAAATAAAGATAGGGGAGGAGTTTAGAGGAGGAGGAACGGGAGTATGTGAAGTAAGAAAAGGGATGTAGTGAGAGGGAGGGGGCGCTAACACTAGCAGAGTCTGACGTGGGGGTGGTGACGGCGTTGAACGCCAGTGACGTGGTGGTGGTGGTGGTGGTGGTGATGGTGTCGGTGTTAAGGCAGGTTGTCGAGTGAAAGTGGGTTGGGTTTGGTTGTGTGATGTGGCGGTAGGGTCGGAGGGGGTAGTAGTAACAGTAACAGAAACACCAGTACTAGTGGTAGTCGTAGTGGTGGTGGTGGTGGTAAGAGTAAACGAAGAAGCGGTGGAAGGAGGAAGGGAAGGCGAGAGACGACGACGTCACATGTAAAAGCTGGGATTGAAGGCGATACGCAAGAAAGAGAAGACAAAGTAGTAATAGCAGTGGTAGTAATAGTAGTAGTAGTATTGTGCTTTGTTGGGAAAAAGCTTCTGTCGTCGTCGTAGTCGTAAGATGAACAGGTACTTTTATCTATTCGTAATTCAGTAACACAGCGCGGCTTTCTAACCCAGTGAGCATGCCAACTGCTAGAAATAGCAGCCAAAATCTGCCTTTTTACTCTTTTATTTTTTTTACTTGTTCCAGTCGTTGGACCGCGCCCGTGCTGGGGCATCGCTTGGAACGGTTTCAGTTGAACAAATTAACTCCAGTACTTCTGGGGTTTTTTTAAACATGGCGTTTATTCTATCGCGCTCTCTTTTGCCGAACCGCTAAGTTACGGGGAACGTAAGGTAAACAACGAACACCAGTCGTCAAGCGGTAGGGGTGGGATAAATACACACACACACACAGAAACTTTGGTTGGCATAGGGCTATAGTAGGATGCACTTGCCCAAGATGCCAGGCCATGGGTTTGAAACCGGACCTACGTCTAAATAAAATAGATAAATAAGGAGGTATACATTTGAAGATTTGGCCGTATTTATATAAAAACGGGGTTGTTGTCCATTCAATGTAGGTTGAAGAGCAATCCGAAAAAGGTTGGTTGCGAACAAGACAAATAAATGACAAGTGGGTGACGAGTAATTTAATGAACGGGTGGGTGGGTGTGTTGCTAGTAGTCGTTGTTGGGGGGGGCTGGGTAATGACGGGTGGAAGGCTAAGGGAAAATTTTCATGGATTTCGAATTTTGAAGATTTTGATAAGAGTACGGCGAGAGACGACCTCAGAAAACCGTTCGTTAAACGTGTGTCTGTGTGTCCGTATCAGGGTTGGCGTCTATTTGGGCGCGCGCACAAACACACGCACACACGAGTGTCACTAATATACTTGCTTAAGAATAATAAATTTGTACTCTACCAAAGAGTTTAATCTAACCCATCGGATTAAAGTAAACTGTTTTTTAAATAACTGAACATGAAAACAAGCGCACACGTACACAAAGTAAAATTATGTGTGTGTGTGCATATATATACATATATATATATATACATGAACAAATATATATACTCTCTTTTACTTGTTTCAGTCATTTGACTGCGGCCATGCTGGAGCACCGCCTTTAGCCGAGCAAATCGACCCCGGGACTTATTCTTTGTAAGCTTAGTACTTATTCTATCGGTCTCTTTTGCCGAACCGCTTGATGACGGGGACATAAACACACCAGCATCGGTTGTCAAGCAATGCTAGGGGGACAAACACGAACACACAAACATACACACACACACACATATATATATATATATACATATATACGACGGGTATCTTTCAGTTTCCATCTACCAAATCCACTCACAAGGCTTTGGTCGACCCGAGGCTATAGTTGAAGACACTTGCCCAAGATGCCGCCGAGTGGGACTGAACCCGGGACCATGTGGTTGGTATGTACGCGTGTATATATATATATGTGTGTGTGTGTGTAAACATACTTAGGAACACGTGAATATATATCGAAGAGAGGTTATAGGCCACCGGCCAAGTACGGCCTGAAGTCATGTCGTTAAAGCTAAGCGCTTTAGTGACGTTAAAACTCAGACTAACCCCATACATGGGCCGTATCTTGTTTCAGAATTTTCGTATTTCTTTATTAAATTTTTTATATACGCACAATACAAAATATATATATATATAAATATATATATACATATATATATACATATGTATATATATATATATATATATATATATATAT
>NC_068983.1:41558499-41559608 GCF_001194135.2 Octopus bimaculoides | reverse complement strand
TGAGACACAGTTTAGGGCAGCGATGTCAAATTCTCTTATACACCAGATGTGCCATCAAAACTCTTGATTGGACCATATCAGGTGGGGGAGAAGAGCCATGCAAGGAACGTGAAGAGAGCAAAGCATAAAGACAGAAAATCACGGTGGTGCTCCAGCATGACCGCAGCCACTTGGCTGAAACCCATAAATAAATATATATATATATATATATATACAAATGCATACATACACACACACACATATATATAAGTATATGTATATATAGGGAGAGATAATATTTATGTATATACAGACGCGCACATATCTCTATATAAATATGTAAATTTATATAATTGTATATAACACGCATGGGCATAAAATATGTACACAGACTGCAAATACATACAAGCATATATATATTTATACATGTGTGTGTGTGTGTGTGTACATAATTTTCCAAGAAATTCCATAGAGGGGACATTAACCAACACGTGGTTTTTACAGAAGTCACTTGCCCAGTGTACCACGCCGTGGGGCCGAACCAGGAACACGTCGTTGCGTGGCAATCCTATTCATAGTTTTGAAGTGTGAGTGTACGCATGTATTTGTGGATATATTTTCACAAATCTCTCTCTCTCTCTCTCTCTCTCTCTCTCTTATATCTATTTATCTATCTGTCTTCCTCTATCTTTCTATCTATCCCTCTATCTACCTTTCTTCTTACCCATCTCCCCCTCTCGCCCTGCTTCTTTCTGTTATTCTAACTTCTACTTCGCTGCTATACACTCCTGTTTCTTCCTCCTTGTTCCACTTCCTCCCTCCACCATCCTCTCTGCTCTCGTGTGACCTGTGGTCACCTTTCTTTTCACTCCAGCCGCTGTGAAGGCAAGACGAACTACTAGCGTTCTACATCAGATTCGCGTTTGGCCGTACGGCTTTTTTATGTTGTTTTCACTGTCGAATTTTTCCTGTCTTGGTTTACGTTTGCCACCTTGGAATCCTCTCTTTAGTGGGTTGATCCACTACTCAGGAAGAGACTATTCTAGAGTACGTTCTGCCTTATCTTCGAAACGTCTAGTTAGAATAGAGGCAGCTGATGAATATTTCCAAGTGGTTTTCTGTTTTCCTAT
>NC_068983.1:41556803-41558286 GCF_001194135.2 Octopus bimaculoides | reverse complement strand
TATATATATATATATATATCATACACATAGATATGACTGCTTGTATAGTGTAGTGTTCAATATATAGATATACACATACAAATATATATAAATTTGTATATATATATATATATATATATATATATTTGCATATACCTATTTAAATTTGTAATATATATATATGTACACATGTGTGTGCATACATTTCAATGCGTGAATGTATATGTATCTATATATATTTAAATAAATCAGTACATATATATATATATATATATACATTTCAATGCGTAAATGTATATGTATCTATATATATTTGAATAAATCAGTACACACACATATATATATATATATATATACATGTAAATACACATGTGTGTTTTTTGATGTCCTGTACCCATATATGCATGTATGTATACATATATGTATGGATATATATATGTGTGTGTGTGTGTGTGTGTGGTGTCTGTAACGACGGTGACTCAGTATGGCTACAGCTTTGAGCTGAAACCGATTTTTTTTATATATATATATATATATATATATTATCGGTTTCACCGTCGTTACACACACACACACACATACATACATATATATATAACTTCTTTCTGCGAGTAGAAGCTTCGCAAAGAAAGTGAAGAGGTGTAGCAAGTGCTAGAGGTAACGAAGGTTGGTGGGGGGGGGGGTTTCATTGTTAGAGCTTACAAAATACGGACGCTTTAATAAATACAAGATATTCATAAAGAGCAAACAGGGTTAAGACTTATACGACAAAAACAATGGGTAAATAAATGTTAGCGGTAGTAGCAGCAACAACATAGAAGGAAAAGGGAGTAGAGGGGTGAGGAGGAGAGATATTGTTAATGGGAGAGAAAGAGAAACGATGTAGATTTAGAAAGTCACATTCGAGGTGGTGTCTTCATACACACACATACACACACATACACATGCATACCAACACAGGCATGTGTGTTTTGGTCAGTTAAGTCGTCTGCGGCCAGTTGTTTGAGAAAAATTACCAGATTAATGAAAAACTGTTTTTATTATAACTGAACATAAAGACAAACTATATATATATATATATATATATATATATATATTAATATATATATGCATATATCCATACATATATGTACATACCTACATCTATATGTATACATACATGCATATATAGGTACAGGACATCAAAAAAAAAAAATGTTGAACACAATGAGAAACTTTTTTTTTGATGTCCTGTACCCATATATGCATGTATGTATAATATAGATGTAGGTATGTACGTATATGTATGGATATATATGTATATATATTTATATATTATTCATATCATTATATGATCGAACGCCACGCATCCTTTTCCAAGTATATATATATATATATATATATATATATATATATACCCTGATATGCATGTATATACACATGTAGATGTAAGTATGTACATATATGTGTGTATACATGTATATATATTCTTTGTATTATATATATATATATATATATATATAGG
>NC_068983.1:41554781-41556441 GCF_001194135.2 Octopus bimaculoides | reverse complement strand
TTCCTGTCTTGGTTTGTGTTTGCCACCTTGGAATCCTCTGTGTAGTGGGTTGATCCACTACTCAGGAAGAGACTATTCTAGAGTACGTTCTGTCTTATCTTCGAAACGTCTAGATAGAATAGAGACAGCTGATGAAGGGATATTCCAAGTGGCTTTCCGTTTTCCTATATGTTCGTTCCGTTGTCTGTAGTTTATTGTTCTAACGTCCTGTACCCTGATATGCATGTATATACACATGTAGATGTAAGTATGTACATATATGTGTGTATACATGTATATATATTCTTTGTATTATATATATATATATATATATATATAGGCGCCGGAGAGGCTGTGTAGTATACCATCGACATGGTTCGGGTTCAATTCCACTACGTGGCACCTTGGGCAAGTGTTTTCAATTATAGCCTCGGGCCGACCAAAGCTTTATGAGTGGATTTGGTAGATGGCAACTGAAAGAAGCCCGTCGTGTATATATATGTGTGTGTCCTCATTATCGCTTGACAACGGTTGGTGTGTCTACTGCCCCGTAACTTAGCGGTTCTACAAAAAGAAAACAAACTGATAAAATAAGTACTACAAAGAATAAGTCCTGGGGGTCGATTCGTTCGACTATAGGCGGTGCTCCAGCCTGGCCGCACTCAAATGACCAAAACAAGAGAATAAAAGAATATGTACACACATGTATAGACATGTATCTATGAATTTGCATCTCTCTCTCTCTCTTATATACATGTGTGTGTGTGTAATCTATGATTGCATATACACATGTGGCCTTGGTCTTGTTCGCTAAAACAAATTAAAGAACATGTACCTATGTTAAAATACATGTCTGCTTGTGAGTTCATTTGTTTGAGGTGTTTGTATGTATGTGTGTGTGTGTGTGTGTGTGTGTGTGTGTGTGAGGCAAAGAATAAAAGAGAGAATGGCTAGATTAAATATATAAACAATGGTGCATAGAAATAAAACAAAGCGTACAAATATTTTCCCACCACGCATTACACAAACACACACCGCCACAGACACACACACACACACACACACACACACACACAATGTGTTGGGCGGCATGGGGGGCACGGGAATTAATATCCGTGTATGAGTGGCAAGAGATGTGGGGGGTTCGGGGCGGAATGAGATAGATATATTAATAGGTAAAGAGAGAGAGAGAGAGGGAGTGAAAGGGTGTGACGAATGAAAAGTAGAAAAGTAATTTAGAATCGGGGTGAGGTGCGTAGAGACTAGAAGACAAACAGGAAATAATGTAGATAAAGAGAAAGAGAGAGAGAGAGAGAGAGAGAGAGAGAGAGAGAGAGAGATAGGTAGAGAGATAGATAGGTAGGTAGAGAAATAGATTGAGAGATAGAGAGATAGACAGATAAATAGATAGATAGATAGATAGATAGATAGATAGATAGATAGATAGATAGATAGATAGACGTAAATATATACATACGTAGACAAATATGCACAGGTAGGTATATATAGTTTTGTAGACACAGAGACAGGCAGATAGACTGCACAGAGAGAGAGAGAGAGACAGACAGATAGATAGATAATAGAGATACGTAGATAGATTGATAATAGAGATGGATAGATAATAGAGATTGATAGATAATGGATATATATATATATATATATATATATATATATATATATA
>NC_068983.1:41552227-41553480 GCF_001194135.2 Octopus bimaculoides | reverse complement strand
TATATATATATATATATATATATATATATTCAACTTTGGCAATAGGAAGGTCAGCTGGGACTTCGAAGTTCCGGATTCAGTTAGAAGTTTAATATGTACTGAGGCATTTATTCAGTTTAATGTTAAATTGTTTTTTTTTTTAATGAATAATTTGAAATAAAAATTACACACACACACATATACAGAGGTATACACACACATACATGAGCATATGCAAATATACAGCATGGGTACATGCATTTTGTGTACGTGCAAAAGTATGGATACCTATATGAATATGTGTATGCGCGCGCGCGCGTGCTTAGATATGTATGGATATATCTATATACATGTATATGTACAGATGTGTGTACATTTGTATTTATATATGCATACATAATGACGTATAAATATATATATATATATATACACGAGTATGTGTAAAGTGTACATATGTATATATAAATGTAATTGTATATATATATGTATGTATATGTATGCACACAAATTCGAAACTACATAAATATATATATATATATATATATATATATATTATAAATTAACTACCAACAAAAATAATTGGTAAGCTAACTCAAAAAATCATCACCAAAATAGTAGAAAAAAACGACAGTGAAGGTATATATATATAAACACATACGAGTATATGTATGATTGTATATATGTATGTATAAATGTGTGTGTAAACACCAACTGGTGCTTGTATGCGTATGAAAAGGCTTCGAACCGCACGCCAGTGAGTTAATATCAAATACATTTAGTAGAAACACCTCCAATCTAGGCTTCATCATCCGACATAGCTAGTACCACCAGGAATAACTAACAACAAAAGTAGAATTATAGGGAAAGTGATGTTTATTGTACATTAACAATGTAATAATAATAATCGATATATTAATAATAATCGATATATTAATACATGAACAGCAGGGAGAAGGTATGGTTTGAAAATATCAACAAGAACGGGTAGAAATGAGAACGGATGGCGGGGTTGAGGCGAGAGATGGCTGAGCGCCGATGTAAGAATTTCTTTTAAAATATCAATTTATATTCAAATCAATTTCTCTCTCTCTCTCTCTCTCTCTCTCCCTCTCTCTCCTTCCCATGTCTATCTATCTATCTATCTATCTATCTATCTATCTATCTATCTATATACATACACACACACACACAATTATACATACATCCGCCAATACAGACACGCGCATATATATATATATATATATATATGAGATATATATATATATATATATAAG
>NC_068983.1:41542864-41551970 GCF_001194135.2 Octopus bimaculoides | reverse complement strand
ATATATATATATATATAAAGATATATATATTTATATATAAGGATATATATATTTATATATAAGGATATATGTATTTATATATAAGGATATATGTATATTTATATATAAGGATATGTATATATATATATAAGGATGTATATACGGTCTTCTTGATATATGATACATGCATGTAAATAAATACATACCTATGTATTATACACATATATACAATATTGTACGCACACGCACACACATACATATTCGAATATATATGTGTATGAATACACACATATATGCATATATATAAGTATGTATATGTATATATTTGTGCATATACATATATATGTATGTATATATATATATAATACAAAAGGTGCGTATAATACATACATATGTGTATGTATATAATAATATAAAAATAAAATAAAATAAATACATATACATATCTATATATAGTTCAAAAAACAATAACAAAAAAACAAAAAACAACAAAGTGAGGACGTGATATGGATAGTATTATTGGTCTGTCTATATATATATATATATATATATATGTGTGTGTGTGTGTGTGTGTTTGTGTTGATTAAATATAATGTAATGCATCCACAGACATAACTAATTTTCACACGTGTGCATGTATGTATGTATGTATGCATTTATCAGATAAAACATGTTTACATGGTTCCAGGTTCAGTCCCACTACTTGCCACCTTGTGTAAGTAAGTGGCTTCTATAGCTTCGGGCCTTGTGAGTGGGTTTAGTAGACGGAATCTAAAAGAAGCCCGTCGAATATATATATATATATATGTGTGTGTGTGTGTGTGTGTGTGATGTGAAAATATAATGCTTCTGAGGTGTCATATCCTATGAGTGGATAAAATACAGTACCAGTCGAATATTGAGGGCAATTGAATTGACTTTGTAACCCTGATACAAACACTCCTCAAAACTGCTGTTTGAGTGCCTAACATACAATTATTTCTCACACACGTACACATGCATGCACGCGCACACACATATATTACATAACATGTATATATGTATGTATGTATCATATTTATATACATATGTATTTGTTAAGTGCTACCAAATGTTGGTTTGTTTACGTAAGTGCATAAATTACCAGGCTCTAAAAAGTATGTAGAGGGTGCATTTCTTCGTTTAAAACCTTGAAGACCCTATCCCAGTGACCTAAAAATGTATAAGAAAGGCTATAAAATCTGATTACATACACATATATTATATGTAAGGTTCTGTGTGTTCATAAACGATTGTCGTGACACTACGACGGCGTGGGTTCCAGTTGACCCGACCAACGGAACAGCTCGATCGTGAAATTAACGTGCAAGTGGCTGAGCACTCCACGGACACGTGTACCCTTCACGTAGCTCTCGGGGAGGTTCAGCGTGACGCATAGTGTGACAAGGCTGGTCGTTTGAATTACAGGTACAACAGAAACAGGAAGAAAGAGTGAGAGACAGTTGTGGTAAAAGAGTACAGCAGAGTTCGCCAACACCCCCTGCTGGGTCATCATGAAATTTTAGGTGTTTTCATTCAATAAACACTCACAAATGCTCGGCCTGGGAATCGAAATCGCGATCCTACGACCCCGATTCCGCTGCCCTAACCACTGGGCTATTACGCCTCCTAAACGTGTACATCGCCTGTTAATACTTTTTTTTTTATGATACGCCGTTATTTTTTCCTGTGAGAAGGATTCCTGCGCGTAAGTCTTTTGTCAATGCTTTTTGACTAATAGTGAAGCTAAATTAATATTGTTTAATAATTTATATAATAGTAATTGTATACAGAATAAGTTTTATATAATAATTTTGCTAAGGGGAGAAGAGAGTTTGCCTTCTTGAAAGTATACAATCACAGCGAACATTTAGGAATTGAGAAATAAATTACGTTTATCTGCATAAAAATTATAAGTTTGAATTGGTTGTTTTGTAAGATGCTTGCTTCCCAACCACATGGTTCCGAGTTCAGTCCCACTGCGTGGCACCTTGGGCAAATGTCTTCTGCTTTAGCTTCGGGCCAACCAAAACCTTTTGAGTTAATTTGGTAGATGGAAACTGAAAGAAGCCCGTCTTGTGTGTGTTTATATATATATATATATATATATATATATATATATATATATATATATATATATATATATATATATGTACTATATATATACGTGTGTATTTGTGTGTATATACATATGTATATATATTTATTTATGGGTTTCAGCCATATATGTGTGTATAGATATGTATCTATATATATGTGTGTGAGTATAATACATATTTATACATATATACATATATGCACACACATATATATATATATATACATACACATACATATTTATGCATAAATGCATACAGATGAATATATGCACACATACACGCACACATATCTGTGTGTGTATGTATAAATATATATATATGTATATATGTGTGTGTGTATAAATATATATATATAAATATGTACGTATATGTATGTATATATATATATATATATATATATATATATATATATATATATATATATATATATATATATATATATATATATGTATGTATATATATATACATATATATATGTATGTATATATATATACATATATATATATATATCTATATATATATACATATATATATATATATGTATATATATATATATATACATGTATATATATATATGTATGTATATATGTATGTATACATATATGTGTATGTGTATATATATGGTATCACGTTATATTTCATGTTGAGAACAATTTAGGTCTTTTTAGACACAAGATGTGATCTATTTCTAGCACATTAAATATCCACGTTAGTGGTCAACGTCATATATATATATAGATTAAAATTTAGAGGTAATACTTGCGGAATCCTTTGTAGTTTTGTTGTTATTTTTTGGATTTACAATTTATATATATATATATATATAAATATATATATATATATATATGTATATATATATGTATACATATATGTGTGTGTATATATATATATATATATATATATTACACATACTTTTTATTGAGTGTCGGACTAGAGTTAAGTATACATCATTTATGCACCGTTGCGAAAATATAGATCGCAAAACACACACACACACACACAAAAAAAAAATCAAACACGCGCGCGCGCCTGCGCACACTCACATAATTACTATACGACGTCTTTTCCGAAGACAAGGTCGTTAGAACTTGTATATATGCGTTTGTGTGTCTGTGTGTACGTTCATACCAGTCTATCTGTGTATTTGTGAGTCTGTGTGTGTGCGTATGTGTGCGTCTGTACGCATGTGTGTATGAATGTATGTGCATTGTGTGTGTGTGTGTGTGCGAGCGCGCGTTCGTGTGTGCAAGCAATGTTCTCGCTTCTAAATCTCAGCATAGTCTTGTTAAAGGGACCGGCAGTACTTATTATATATTGGTCTAATTTGACCGACTGCATCGCGAAGCTGCTGCAGCAGACTACAACTGCAGCAGTCGTTGTAGCAGTAGCAGCAGCAGTAACAACAACAACAACAACAATGATAAGAAGAAGAAAAAGAAAAAGAATAAAAAATAAAACAACACGGCAAAAACAAATTATTAAAGAAGAAAATGATGGAATCGTTTAGTCGACGACAGTTCATAAAAACAAAGAATTCACTTGCAGACGAGGGATACGCACACACACGCTTTCATGTATAAGCACATACATACGTTTGTGGGTGTGTGTGTATATGTATTTGTATATATATGTAAATATATATGTGTATATATATAGCTATGTATCCATACGTGAATATATATATATATGTATATAGACATATATGTATACATATATCTATATATGTGTATACATATATGATGTATGTATATAAGTATGTATACATATATATCTATGTATATATGTATGTATACATATGTGTGTAAATATGTATGTATACATATATGTGTGTATATATATGTATGTATACATATATGGATATATATATATGGGTATATATGTATGTATATGTATGTATATATATATATATATGTATGTATGTGTATATATCTATATCTATATATATATATGTATATATATATATATAAATGCATATAAATGCATATATATGTATATGTACATATATATATATATGCATATATATGTATATACATATGCATATATATGTATATATATATATGTGTGTATATATGTATATATATATATATATATATGTATATATATGTATGTATGTATATGCATATGTATATATATGTATACATATGTATATATATATGTATACATATGTATGTGTATATGTGTGTATATGCACGTGTATATGCATATATTGTGTGTATATGCATGTCTGTCTGCATGTGTGTGTGTCACACCGTACTTAAACGCACTGTACTATTAAACTGTGTACAATTTTTTGTCGCTGCGTGGTAAGAAGCACATGGTTCCGGTTTCAGTCCGACTGCGTGGCACATTGGGCAAGTGTCTTCTTGTATAGCCACGGATTGACCAACACCATACCAGTGGATTTGATAGACGGAAACTGAATGAAGCCCGTCATATACGTGTGTTTGTTCCGTGTGTGTGTGTGTGCATGTGTGTATGTCAGTTTGTCCCCCCCCCCACCACGACTACTTGACAACCGGTATTGTGTTTATGTGCACGTAACAGGGGTCATCAAATGAGGCCGATACAATAAGTACGAGACTTAGAAAAAAGAGCTAATTAATAAGTCCTGGGGTCGATTTACTTGATTAAAAACCCTCTAAAGCGGTGCTCCAGCATGGCCGCAGTCTAATGACTGATACAAACAAAAGTTAAAAGAAAGATCCCATCATAATACACGAATGTGTGTATAGTTGATTCGACACACCTTCTGGGAATGAAATTCTGCAGGTGGATGGAAACTGTGCGGAAGCCATTTGGATGGGCATCTTCCCGTGACTGGTACTCCATCGGTTACGACGACAAGGGTTCCAGTTGATTCCATCTACGTACCCTTAAAGTGGTTCTGAGGGAGGTGTGATATGACGCAAAATGCGACAAGGCAGATAATACAATTCATTTTTGCAGGCCGAGTGGACTGATGTAATGTGAAATAAAGTGTCTTGCTTAAGGACTCAACGCGCCTCCAAAATTCGAACTCACAACCTTACGATCATAATCTGAAAGCCACTAAAGCCACGCGCTTTCACGCATCAATCCGTAATTAAAATAAGTCCAGTGTTGTGATGGAATGATTTTGAATTTATGTTAGATGTCCGTGGAATACTCGACCTCTTGTTGTAAAACATGTCTGCTTCGAGTTTATTGACTCATTAGGTCAGAACTTGACCGGATTTTTTAGATTGAGTATACGAACCTCGTCCCCTGTCTTGAATGGGGCCACAATCTGTCGCAGAATTAATCCCACACCCTGACATTCCCCGTTGATATTCATCTTCAATAATATGAGTGAAGTAACGTGAAACGAAGTGCCTTGCTTAATTTTAAAAAATAAAACGCATACATCCGGTCTGGTCTGGGAATCGAACCTCCGTCTAATTGACGTGAGCTTAATACATAGGTCACACACATTTACTCACCCAGTTACACTTTCTATTGCGATGAATAGGTTACATTGATCAGTTGGGATACTTTTAATAATAAACACACATACACGCACACACATAGACATGTATGTATGTATGTATGTTTGTATGTATGTAACTCATAAAAACGACTGACAAAAACGGGTGTAAGAACAACAAGTGTATTAGTTTGACGCTCGGGAAAAATGAAAAAGTCTTTTATGTTTCGAGCCTACGCTCTTCGACAGAAAGAAGTAAGAGGAAATTATAGAAAGAGAATGAAAAAAAAAAAAACGTGTTGAATTCAGTGAATATGTGTATATATTGTGTTTATAATTAGATTATGGTTGCTCTTTTTAAGCTTAGAGCTCCATGTTGGCTATCATCATCTCCTGCCATTGTAATGGTTAAGCTCCGATCATACTTAGTAGTATTACTGGTTATAATATACAGAACAAATGTAGGAGAAATTATGATAAACACAAATTTATATCGTGATCCCTACATACATTTCACCGTTGTGGTTGTTTGTATCGTCTGCATTGGACTGAAGCACAACAGATCAGCATGGGAAAACTATTTTGCATTTTGTTGCAGACACCAAATACTTCTTGTTCAGCATCCAAATTGCACTTGGAACATACTATGCAGAGGATGTAATGGTGAAACGTACGTAGGGAAAATTGACATATAGTTATATTCATCATGATTTCTCTCTCTATCTATCTCTCTCTCTCTCACACACACACAAAATATAAAATGATATGTATAATATGAAACACTCAACAAATAACAGCTGTAGCTAAATGCAAAGAAACAATTGTTGTGATTGGGATTAAAGCCTGATCATTTCATCTTTTCGTACTACACACAAACACACACACACATGTACATAGATATATACATACATGCACAGAAACACATACATACATATATATTTATATACATATTTATATCATAAAGGATTAATTAACATCGGAGCGTATCAAAATGATACACATCACATTAATAGCTGTATGGCAAAACACAATTCATAAGGTAAACAATCCAGGAAGTCCATTGGTGTTTGGTAATCCAAGAGTTTCCAAAGTCAAAAAGGACTCCAGCATGGCGCGAAATGACATTAAAAACAAACGAATTGGTTAGTATACGGTATCGCTAGAATTGTTTCTTAAAAAGAAATCTTATTGCCTTGTAACATCGTACAGGCAAGTGCAACATCTATAAGATACTGCAAAACATATCTGATGGTCTCTCAGATCTTCAGGCTGACGGATAGCATAGCCATACACACACACACACACACATAAAGAGAGAGTGAGATAGAGTGGTAGTAATGGAGATAAACACAATCAGGCTTCACGCACACAAATATATTTACATAGAGCATAAAAATAAAAGAATACTAAGAAGAAAATACATAATTTCTTAACTCAACAGCTGTTTCAGGAAGCTCGGAGTTACGTAGTGAATTTGCAATAAATATCTGCAGGCGGTCAGACATTTATTCTGGTGAGTTAAGGCCCGGCAATGCAGATACGTTTTGTTGACCACTAAGATTGCGTTGAACACCAGACCAAGTTGGTTTCTATTGTATATTTTGGAAACTTCTGCACTCTAAAAGACGATGAAGACTCCACGGCTACCTTGACATTATTGGTAAAGACACAGTTTGAAACTGAGGATCAACTGAAGCTAACGGAGCTCGGTGATTCCAGTCGCAGCGTTCTGAAATGCATTTCAGTTACAACTCCTCATAGAAGCTAGAGGTTAACTGAAGCAAATAAGAAAGATATGTTTCGTAAAGAAATGCCGACAATGGATTTGAACACGGTCTGCGAGCTAGTAATGTCGAGCAAAAAGCTTTGAGATCAACCTTGATTCCTGGGAAACGGAAGCATAAGACCGCTCTGAAAAAGCTGATGAGGGCTTGACCAAAGAAGAAGAAGAATGATGATACATCGTTCACAGAGACTGACACATACTCCAAGCTGCTCCTGTTTGACATTCGTTTTTATGGACCAAATTGCACAGTTCAACAAGAGGAGAACGACTAGAGTATGATGCTGGCTTCTGACTGTACTGCATAGATTCCTGCTCATAACGAGACATTCATATTCAGCAGGAGAGTACACACAGAACTCTTTTCTTAAAAACTACAAATCAGAATATTGGGAGCATTTTCGGGGAAGTAGCTGTATGGCGCACTGAGAAGCACCTGCTTAGAAATATACGCGTTGTTAGTGGAATTTCTGAAGAAAAAACCCCACATGGTTTCGGGTTCTTTCTCACTGCCCGGCACCTGGCGTACATACATAATATGTATGCATATTGTATATATGTGTGTGTGTGGACTTTGGGTATATATGCTTAGTAGTACGCGGATTAAAGAAAGCACTTTCACCGTTTAGGCTACCTGATGTCACCCACAGTTACGATATAATTGTCACTGGATCTATGTCAGGAATTCTGCAGTGTTCGTTATACATATATATATATATATATATATATATATATATATATATATATATATATATATATATATATATATATATATAATACAAAGAATATATGAGTATATGCATATATACGTACATGTATGTGCATACCTACATCTACATGTATATATAGATGCATATCTGGGTACAGGACGTAGCAAAAAAACGTGAACAAAATGATAAACGGAGTACAGAAAACACGCAGGCCACATAGAGAACATTTCCTTCATCAGCTGCCACCATTCACATATATATATACAATATAACACAGACATATGCATGCGTTTGTGTCCGTTTCCATAAACGCATGCATGTATGTAATGTATAAAATATACGTGCGTGCGCGCACGTATGTGTGTGTGTTAGTAAACATCGATCGTAGGCGCATCGATAGATTTCGTACCTTAAATCATATTACAGATTGTGTTAAATACGCTGAGCTATGTCTGTCCGGCTGTCTCATGTATGTAAGTGTGTATGTGTGTGTGTGTGTTTCTACCTATCTGTTTGTATGTCCAGATATCTGTCTATCCGTTAGCTTATTAATTTATCGATCTCGTCAATCACTCAATCAATCAATCAGTCAGTCAATCAGTCAATCAATCAATTCATCTTTCTTTCTATAAATTTATCTATCTCTCTGTCTCTCTATCTGTTCGTCCGTCATTCCATCCATCCATCCATCCGCGAGCGTGTCTGTCTCCCAGTAAATCTATCCATCCATCCATCCATCCATCCATCTATGTATTTGAGAATTATGTTTGTTTCTGTATTTATCCTTCATTTTTTTTTCTTTTGCGATCGTGTGTGTTATTTCTTTACTACCCACAAGGGGCTACACACAGAGGGGACAAACAAGGACAGACAAACGGATTAAGTCGATAATACCGACCCCAGTGCGTAACTGGTACTTATTTAATCGACCCCGAAAGGATGAAAGGCAAAGTCGACCTCGGCGGAATTTGAACTCAGAACGTAGCGGCAGACGAAATACCGTTAAGCATTTCGCCCGGCGTGCTAACGTTTCTGCCAGCTCGCCGCCTTTGTGTGTGTGTGTGTGTGTGTGTGT
>NC_068983.1:41541379-41542772 GCF_001194135.2 Octopus bimaculoides | reverse complement strand
CTTTCATCCTTTCGAGGTGTCAATGAATTAAGTACCAGTTAAGTACTGAGGTCGATGTGATTGACTTGCCCCCCCCCTCCACTAAATTTCAGGCCTTGTCCCTATAGTAGAAACGATTATATACATCTATTGCCTCTGTGTTTGTATGTGCGTCATATATATATATATATATATATACATATATATATATATATTATATACTTTTAATAAAATTTGTTTGCTTGAACACTATTGATATATACCCACTTCTTTCCCTCTCTATATCGCATGCAATCATACCTAGATACTGGTTTGTTTTTACACAGGTAGATGATTATATATATATATATAATTTATTTAAAAACTGGTTTTATACATCTGTTCGATATCATCATACATTCTTACTGCTATGATGCTTTTTGTCATAAACATTATTATATAAAATTCAACAACATACACCATTTTATAACAATATTTCACATTATTATCATCATCATTAATTTTATTATTATAATCATAGATGTTGTTGTTATTATCATTATTGTTATTATTATTACTATTCTTCTTCTTCTTATTATTATTATTATTATCATTATTATTATAGCAATTATTCTTGAAAATTTTGTTATACACAAACATAAATGCTTATACATATAACTATTTAATATTATCTTTATTTTTATACTTCATAATTATTAATATATTCATCACAATCATCGTGATTTATATAATGTAACATTATATAACTGTTTCTAACACTATTTCACAATCTTTAACTAACCATCCATTACTATTATTACAATTATTTATCTCTACCCTCATCATATAATATTTCCTAATAATCTATACTTTTATACCACTATATCACCTTATTTACATTATCATACATTATTATCGTTATCAACGGTATCATTATTATACATAACTTAATAAACGTTTTATCAGTGGGGTAAGTTTTAACCAAAAAGCAGACGATATTTACCCGCCATCTTGCAAGCGGTTTTTAGTTTAGACTTTTTATTCTTCACCTTTTTTACTCGCATTTTAACGATGGTGGTTATTTTGCGCCCAGAAAAATGAACGGTTTTTAACCTTTACATGTTGCTCTCTCTCTTTCTTTGGATTTCCTTTGACCTCTTCATAAGCTAGCGTAATTCTGGCAGGGTCGTGAGGTCAAACGCAGGTCTTGCCTTTTGCTTCTTCCATATTGTTCGGGCAGGGGAACTAAATGAGTGGCGAGAGGCTAAAACTGTTGCAGACAATAAATACACAGACACACACACACACACACACACACATACGCATGCTCTTCTCTTTAGCAAACATACACAGCTCACCTTCGCCGCCTCGTCTCATTCATTCAATTTCTCCTTATCACATGCGCATTATAGTCACTCTCTTCCTCTTTCTGTGT
>NC_068983.1:41539792-41540190 GCF_001194135.2 Octopus bimaculoides | reverse complement strand
TATATATGTATATATAGGTATACACACATGTATGTATACAAACATATTCAGATACATACACATATATCATGTACATAGAATATATGTACACACACACACACACACACACACACACACACAGACACTCCTCGCCTATATGTACAGATGTATATGAAATGTAAGTAAATATACATACGTGTACATGTATTTTGAACATACTCGAGTAAATAAAGGTGTTTGGATATGTATGTGTATATATAGGTATAGATATGCATGTGCGTGTGAGTCTGTGTGCTTAAATTACTGTTTGTATCTCTATACAATTCATTCAATATATTCGTTCAATGCACATTTATTTGGTTATAATCAAATTTTGACAATATATATACATACATGCATATGGCATATATATATATATA
>NC_068983.1:41535886-41538177 GCF_001194135.2 Octopus bimaculoides | reverse complement strand
TATATATATATATATATATATATATATATGCGTGTGTACGTGTGTGTGTGTATATATATATATTGTATATCTTGGTCATTCGAGTGAAATCATTTGAGGCAGTGCCCCAGGATGGCGGCAGTCTAACGACTGAAGCACGTAAAAGATATATATATATAATATGTGTGGTGCACCGGCATGACCGCAGCCGCATGGCTAAACGAGTAAGTGAACATGCATAAACACATAACGCATTCGTGTGTGTGTGTGTGAGCCTTCGTTCAACCTCCATGTTTACGGAACTCTGGCGTATTGTTTGTTCTCTTGAACCGGACGAAGCTATAGAATGAAGGTTGAATAGTGGTAGAATCTTAAGATAGAAACCTCGCATAATATAAGACCAAGGTAAGTCTATATCTTCATACACAACATCTCTAAGACAGTCTCCAATATATATCGATTAACTCACCACTTCTAATCTCTTCAGTTGCTTGTATATTTGCAATCAGTTACCACTGGCCTCTCGCACAAAACAGATTTTCATTTGTCTTACAACATTTATTGGGTGTATCTATACTTTGTTTTTCTGTATTTTGTTTGTCTCGTGCGGGAAGGGTGGTCATGACACCAATGATAAACACACGCGCAGATTTTATTTCACGTCTTTGTTTTTACAAGTCAATCGGTTAAGTATTTAACCAATCATTTAATCGGTAGTTTGATTAAATATATAATATATATAACATATATATATATATATATATATATATATATATATATATATATATATATATATATATATTAATCAGTATATAATATATATATATATTAATCAATCGGTTCATCAGTTGTGTTTGTCAAAGTTTTTTCGTCACCATTCGTGACCGTTTCAATGATATTGTCCATACTTCAGGCCAGCCTCATTTCTGTATAGATCGTTGAACGGTTTGCCAAGAGGTCTGCTGGTTCTGGATCTGGTAGAGCTCTGATCAGTTTAGACATACCAAACACGTCTGACTTATACAAGCATAACCAATTAGCGAATGTCCTAAATATAACAGATTTCGTCCACCTTTTGAAATTGTTACAAATGTACCTCGGCATTTACTCTATTGTCGAACTAAATAGTCACTTTCGTTGTTGTTTCGCTCTGTCGAAGATGTTTTGCCTATCGTCTGTTCTACATGGTTTGGCAGTGTAGGATATTGCTGCGAAGGTTAAAAAATGGTAAGGCAGATCCCGTTTGAAGAGCGATACAGGAGAACCGAGATTGCATTTGCGGACGAAGTCACCAGCTTGGTGACTTTGGACACATCGGAAATTGGAGGACATATTAAGTTTGTGCTTTGGCAACTAGGTCTTTGGAGAAGAAAGTTTATTTGATATAGCGGTTTCTATCAATGGACCAAAAGTGTGGATAAAAGATGGGGAGAAATCACATGTCGAATGATTAGTCTTACTCAGAAGTCGGTTGCGGTGAAGCTGTTCTTGAAAGGTCGATGAAAATGACTTCCGTCTACATAGTTTTGGTGGTGTCTATGGTAGCTTTGTCCTAAAAAAAACAAAACGCGTTTGCTCAGACGAGAGCGTGTATTTAGTGTCACCGGGAATTAACGGCCATATTACAATGTATTGGTGCTTTAATTGCGAAAGAAAATTTAAACGATATTCCCATATATATGATATAATGTATCGTCCTTTTTTGTCTTTTTAGATGTTCTTGTGTAGTTTAAGGAATATTTCACAGCTATTTCCAGCAGTCTTATCTTTGTCTTTGCTGACCTGCATTTCAAAATAACTGTTGCCACTGTGGATATGTCGGTCATGGTGGTTTTCGATTAGCTGAAATTACACAACTTTAAATGAATTGTACCTCTTTTTTTAATTATTAATTTCGATAAGAAATTAACGTGATTTTAGTCAGCAGAATGCAAAACTACATCAGGTCGGGTTTTTGAAAATGCTATGGGGAAATTTTGAAACTATTTCATGTGTTTTGGAAGAAATTTAACAAGATCCACGTACAAAATGTGTGTGTGTTTGTGTTTGTCCTCAACACCGCTTCACAAATGGTGTTCGTGTGCCTACACCCCCGTTACCTCGCAATTCGGTTGAAGAAAGGGACGGAATAAGTATCGGGCTTAACAAAATAATAATAGGCACTGGGGGCCGATTCATTGGACAAAAATTCTTCAATAAGGTGCTCCAGCATGGCCGCAGTCTAATGACAGAAACAAGTAAAAGATAACTGTGTGTGTGTCTGAGTGTGTAATATATATATATATATATATATATATATATATATATATATA
>NC_068983.1:41533833-41534570 GCF_001194135.2 Octopus bimaculoides | reverse complement strand
CAAACATTAGAACAATACTCGACCTTCCTAGTCGCTTCGCTTTGCGTGTGTGTGTATGTGTGCACGCGCGTGTGTGTGTGTTGTGTTAATTTTTTTTCTTTGCGCCGAATTCTGTGTATGTGTGTGTGTGTGTGTGTGTGTGTGTGTGTGTGTGTGTGTGTGTATGTAAGGAGTTGTCTGCCAATCAGTTTCTATGTGAATGAGTGTGTGTTTGTCTATCTAGGTGTATGTGGTTATGTGTGGATGTAATCGTACACTCGCGTGTATGTGTTTGCCTTTCGGTTTGTGTTTCTACCAGTATGTATGTGTGTTGTGTTAGTGTGTTTGCCTATCGGTCCATATATATATAGGCGTGCGTGCGTGTGTGTGTTTAAGAGCGTGTTTGGCTCTACTTCATTTCGCTTTAATTTTTCTTTCATCTCTTTCTCTCTCTCTCTTTCAACAGAAAAGAAACTGCATAAAGGGGACTACTTTCTCCGTCCCCTTACTCTTACTGTTACTCTATTATATCTATCTTATTTCCTACGTCTTCCCCTCTCGTGGTCTGCCTCAATTGCTCTCTCACTCTCTCTCCTTTCCCCCTTCTCACTCCTCCTTGTCCTCAATGGCATTATGTCGTAAACGCTTTTTTTTCTCTCTTTGCTCGCACAACCAAGTACGTACAAATGTATATATATAAATATACATGTATATATATATATATATATATATATATATATATATATATATATATATAT
>NC_068983.1:41531823-41532741 GCF_001194135.2 Octopus bimaculoides | reverse complement strand
ATATATATATATATATATATATATATACATATATACATACATATATATATATATATATATACATGTATGCATACATATTTATATATATATATACAAGCATGCACACCGTCTATACTGAAAGAAGTGAAAAGAGAAAAAGAAAGCATACACACACACACACATACACACACGCACACAGAGTTTAGTGTATCTATAATAGACCCACATGGTAACAGGCGTATGTAGCTACCCCAAAATATAACGAAGTGGTTGTACTGCAGTCGTTCTAAGGATATCACTACGCCGTGAGAAAGCCGTCCATGTTAGTCTCTGGTTTTCGTTCTGTAAACATACACAGTAACGCTGTCTCACGCACACACGCTGTCAGTCACAGTCACATAGTCACACACACACACAGTATTACACTTATGGCCATGGATTTGGTGTCACACTTTCTATTATGTAGAAGTAACACAAACGTGTCTCGTGAATAAGAGCGTGTGTTTGGGTTCGTTCTCCGCCCAATGCACATAACGGCTGTGTTGATATATTTGTAACCCCGTAACTGGATTCGGTAAAAGAGCTTTACTGATAAAGAAGCAGGCTTAAAAAAAAAAAAAAAAAAAGTGGCGTTCCTTCGGTATTGGTCTCCAAATTGTCGGTATGAGTAGACGATGTAATTCACCCTCTTTTTCAACCTAGTCTCTTTATGTCATGTGGGTGAATTAAGTCGTGTACCAATACCGAAGGATTGCTTGAAAAAAAAAAAAAGTACTGTGTCGATCTGTTTGACTAAGACCTTTTCAGGGCAGTGTCCCACCATGGCCGCAGTCCAGCAGTAGGTGGAGCTTATCAAAAGATAAAGGTCAAATTTGGATGTTTGTAGTGGTGTTGAAGAGGTTCGGGTCAGATGTGACCTTCAAAACACCCAACTGGGCA
>NC_068983.1:41530617-41531532 GCF_001194135.2 Octopus bimaculoides | reverse complement strand
CATGGGGTGGCCACGGCTAGAACGCCTTTCGAATTAACAGCAAAAAGTATATCAGTGAGAAGGCCTCTCCCTAGTCGGATGATATGCTAGAAATAACAGCGAAATCTGGCCCAAATCACGATATGAAGTTAAAGGTGATATTTAACGTCGTCTTTGTGTTGGTCAATTTTGGAAAGGCTGGTGGTCTTCTTAGTGATCAACATCACTAAACTATCTAAAGTATTGTCCTTCCTGTCAAGGACACGAGGAGAACGCCTTTTCGTGGTCAGACAATATGCTAGAAATAAGAGCAAAATCTGTCCCAAATCACACACTTGTTTAATGAGAAGCATAAAATGTTATTCAATAGATGATTTTATGTCGTCTTTGTGGTGGCCAACTTTGGGACGGCTGGTAGTTCTTAATGATCAGCAACACCATTAAAATACCAAGAAGCACTTTTCTCCCGTCAGCGACACTGTCCCCTATTTCTGTCCACAAAACTAACTGCGATAATGGAGTACACGACTTCACGTCTCTCGATAAGAACTCATATAGTCACGATTTTATACGATTAAACATATGGAGTTTCCTGTCGATGTTTGGCTGTGGGGTAAATTGTAAACAATTCTGTTCAGTGAATATTTTTAGGTCGATCTAAGGATGGAATCTAGCCACGAATGGTTTTAGCTTTATTGAGCGTCTAGCTTCTCTTGGTATTTTTACTCTATGGACAAGTATTCAACAACAAACAAAAAAAAAAAAATTGCAACAAACTTAGGCATTAATACAAGTCGCTCTATGAAGGACATTTCATCTTTAATCACACACACACACACACACACACACACACACACATACGACGTGCTTCTTTCAGTTTCTGTCCATGAAATCTACTCAGCGCTTTAGTCGGCTCGAGGCTATAGTGTAAGACAC
>NC_068983.1:41530057-41530432 GCF_001194135.2 Octopus bimaculoides | reverse complement strand
ATAGGTATACACATACATAATTTACGCGCACACATACTAATTTATTAACATATATATATATATATTTATATATATGTATGTGTATATGTGTATTTACGTATATATATTTACTTTATGCATGTTAATAAATTAGTGTGTGTGTGCGCGTAAATTAAGTATGTATATCAATGAATACACGTGCATACATATGTATACATATGTCTATATATTATATATAGATCTCTCTCTCTCTCTCTCTCTCTCTCTCTCTCTCTATGTATATATATCAGGTGGTGCTATTAAGTTAGACATGGCCTGGACCAATCTTCGGTCGAAACATATCTAAGTTAACGTGTGTGTGTGTGCGTGTGTGTGTGTGTGTGTATTTGTGTGTGT
>NC_068983.1:41529450-41530026 GCF_001194135.2 Octopus bimaculoides | reverse complement strand
ATATATATATATATATATATATATATATATATATATATATACATATATATAAATAGATAGATAGATAGATAGATACACACACACGCACATGTATACAATATTTATATGGTATATTGTGTATGTATAATGCATAATTGTATGTTTTAATAAACCTAACTCTATAGTAAATATATATATATATATATATATATATACAGCAGGCATGATGAACAGGCATACACTTTTATGTCTGTGTATACATGTAGACGTACATAGACGTACATATAAGGCTGTATATCGCGGTAACTATGCGAAGTGACAGCTTTGTCTTTTGTTTACATTCTACGTGCAGAAAGAGCAAATAAAATAATGCAAAGACGGAAAATAAACAAAAATCGAAATGGATCAAGAGAGGGATAGGGAGAGGAGGGGAATTATAAAGAAATAAACACACACACACACACACACACACATTATATATATATGTATATATATATACATTATATATATATGTATATATATATATGTATATCTGTTACTATATACATATATACATATGTATGTATATATATAAATATATTTATACATATATATATA
>NC_068983.1:41526346-41528424 GCF_001194135.2 Octopus bimaculoides | reverse complement strand
ATTTATATAGTAACATTTTTATACTGTTTAGGCTATATATATATATATATATATATATATATATATATTGTAACATATTTATACTGTATATATTATGTGTGTGTGTGATACAACATGTGCCTGACTAGAGCCAAATTCTACTTCCACTAGGAGTAATATATAACAGCTTCTAAAAACAAGCAACAACCGAGGCAGATAGCATTGGACGAAACGGTAATGCGACTACTAGTTCTACTACTAGTGTAGTAGCGTTAACTACTATTACAAGTAGCTGTAGTAGTTGATGTAGTGGTGGTGTTGGTGGTGGTGGCCGTGAAGCGTTGCTGTACGACTTTGGATTGTAGTACATTTTATCGTTCTATTAACCGATTTCTTTCACAAGACGGACTGGCTTAAGGCCGGCGGTGGCGTCGCGACTTTAGATTTGGTCGGCTCTGCAAAGACTGGCTTTTGTTTGTTTGTTTACGTGTTTGTGGGTTACTTTTTTCTGTTTTATTATTTTTCTCCCTCTCTCTGTTTCTCTCTGTATATCTGTGTGTGTGTGTGTGTGTGTGTGTCCTGCTGAGCTTTGCTTATGTTCGGAGTACATAACAGTGTCTAATATACTCGAAAGTGGGTGTGTCTGCCTGCCTGTCTGTCTGTTTCTCTCTCTCTCTCTCTCTTTCTCTCTCTCTCCCTCTCTATTTATCTATCTATCTGTCTATCTATATTTTTCTAAACTTTTCTCTTTGTGAGAGCTTGTGTTTGACCCCTACAACTGCTTGACAACCAATGTCAGTGTGTTTATGTCCCCGTAACTTAGCGGTTCGGAAAAGGATCCTATAAAATAAGCATCAGGCCTGAAAATAAATACCAGGGTCGATTCGTTCGACTAAAAATTCTCCAGGGCGGTGGCCCAGCATGGCCGCAGTCTAATGACTGAAACAAGAGTTAACACACACGCACACACGCACACACACACACGTACACATGTATATATATTCTTATACTTGTTATACAGTCATCTGACTGCTGCCATGCTGGAGCACCGCCTTGTAGTCCAACAAACCGACCCAAGGACTTACCCTTTTGTAAGCTAAGTACTTATTCTATCGGCCTCTTTTTGCCGAACCGCTAGGATACGGGGACGTAAACAGCCTCGAAAATATATCTCTGCAAAATTCTATAAAGTTTTAAAAAGTTATTAGGAAACAAAAATCGAGACAGGACGCCAATTCCCGATTTACACTAATACAGTATGTACGTGTGTGTGTGTGTGTGTGTTTTGGGGTGTGTTTGCTTGTGTTTTCGTGTTCAATAATGAAAGCAATTTTACATTAATCTGATGGGTAACTTTATACTTTTGTACAGGACAATTTTACTTTTCTTAAACAGGAATATTATTGATAGTGATTTCGAAGTTTCGACGATGAATTTAACTGGCCGAAAATTTCAGGCCACTGTCAATGATATTCTTGGTTAAGAATAACACACACACACACATATATTTGACCTAATTTTTTTTATTTGAATGTTTGTTTGCGCGCGCGCGTACGTGTGTGTGTGTGTGTGTGAGTGTGCGTGTGCGTGTGTGTACGTGTGTGTGTAAGTGTGCCCGCGCACAACAGTTAATCGCAGGCTAGAATTGTAATTGGCGGTGAACCGAAAAATAACATTGTATGTATATATATATATATATACATATGTATGTATAATATATATATATTTTTTTAAATTTCCACGTTCTTAATTATATATGCACGACATGCACACGCACAAATATATACATAAATGCGTAAATATGTGTGCGTGTGCGTATGAGAGAGAGAATATGTATATGTACGTATAAGAATGTATGACATATACGAAGAGATATACGTATATATGCATTAATACATAATATACGCATAGCTACTCCGTATGTATATATATATATATATATATATATATACATATAGTATTTTCCATAGAAGCCAGTGATATGATTCGGTTGAATATAATACAGCGTTATATATCTATATCTATGTATATATATAATTGTCTATCTATCTATCTATCTATCTATCTATCTATATAACTATCTATCTATTTATCTCTCT
>NC_068983.1:41522235-41523468 GCF_001194135.2 Octopus bimaculoides | reverse complement strand
TTTTTTTCTTTTATACTTATCTCTTTCTTTTTTTCCTAAATACATTTATAGTTTCCGTGGAGAGGGAGAGAGAGAGAGAGAGAGGGAGAGAGAAAGAGAGAGAACAGAGAGAAAGAGAAGGGGGATATTTTGTACTTGGTTGACCAACGGGTCAACTCTTTTATTAGCAACCAAGCTTGATGTTGTTTGAAACATTGCTGGTTTGACGAAAACCAGTGTTTATGGCATCCGGCCAGTGTGTGTGTGTTCATTGCTTTCCATTTGCTGTATTTTATCATTCTATCTATCTACCTAATCTGTTTGTCTGTCCATCTATCTATCCATCTATCTATCTATCTATCTATCTATCTATCTATCTATCTATCTATCTATCTATCTATCTATCAATCTAATCTGTTTGTCTATCTATCTATCTGTCAATCTATCTGTCTATCCATCTGTCTATATGCCTGTACGTGTTTGTATTGTGTATATATGTATATATATAACGCGAAACAATACATATATATGTATGTATGTATAAAATCTTTCTGTATTTCTTACTTCCTGCTTATCTGTCTACTTATCTACCTACCGTGTGTGTTGCTGTCTATCTTAACTCATAACATTGTGATAGTTTTCCACATGCAGCAGGCGTCCCTAAGTATTTCTTCCACCACCACCACCACCACCATCATCATCATGAAACTCAATTCTATTTATATTTCTTGTCGTCAGTCACCCTTTTCGTTAAGGAGCAGCAAAACCGATGTTTATTTTTGACTTTCTGTGTTTCTTGGTTTGACAAGAACCAGTCTAAGAATCGGTTTATTCCTTATGGCATTTGACCATTCCATGTTTGTCGCATTGGCACGTATATTTTCGTGTTCAAAATCTTGTAGAAATTGAAATAGTAAATATATATTGGTTCATAGTTGTAAGGGTAATTCGCCTTCAAATTTATGTGCGTGCATGTTGTGGACACCCTCTCTCCCTCTCTCTCTCTCTCTCTCACACACACACACACACGCACACACGCACGCACGCACACACTGCGTCATATCTAGACCAACACTTTGATGCCAAGACCAACCCTTTGATGAGAGTATGTATAGCAATATATATTATCTGACTGTTGGGAATGATATGAGGAAGATTAGCTGCTCTTTCTAGCCGCTCGATGAATCATATATAAGTATACTTATGTCTCATGTTCATGTTCTTTATATATATATATATATATATATATATATA
>NC_068983.1:41520594-41522135 GCF_001194135.2 Octopus bimaculoides | reverse complement strand
TGTGTGTGTGTGTGTGTGTGTGTGTGCGCTTTATATGTGTGTATATATATATAAAACAAATAATAAATAATATATATATATGCTTATATACATACACACACATTTTGCATATGTATATAAATGTCGATACATATGTAGTACGTCTTTCTCTCTCTCTCTGTTATATGTATGTATATGTATGATGCACATATATATATGTTTGTGAGTGTGTATATATATATACCCACACATATATGCATGTATATGTATGACGCACACACACACACACACATATATATATATGCACATACGCATGCTCTCTCAAATATGTTTATATAAACATATACATAGAGGTATATAAATACATATATATATACATATATATATATATATATACATATATAAATACATTCATATATATATATAAATACATTCATGTATATATATATATACATATATAAATACATTCATATATATATATAAATACATTGATGTATATATATATATACATATATAAATACATTCATATATATGCATATATAAATATATATATATATATATGTATGTATGTGTTTGTGTACATACACACACGCAACATAAGGCAAAGAGCGACCTGCCGTTCCTCCCCTCCCACACTCATCTCACACAACAACAACAATACTTACTGAGACTAATATACAACGACTGCACTCAATCTCCCTCCCACTCCCTCTTTCCGTGGTTATACAGATATATATGTATATATATATATTTATACGTGTGTGTGTGTGTGTGTGTGTGTGTGTGTGTGTGTGTGTGTGTGTGTGTGTGTGTGTGCTGCTACCACCATCACTGCCACAGATAATGTTGCTGCTGCTGCTGCTGCTGTTGCCGCTATCGCTTTAATATTGTATCAGTGCTGGTATTTCTTAAAAGGGCTCTCACAGCCACCAAAAAAACATTTGCTTTGCAATTCTCATCGTGTTCTCTCTTTCTTTCTTTCTTTCTTTCTCTCTCTCTCTCATTCACTCTATTACTCTCTCACTCTCACTTCTACGACACGTTTCTTGCATAGCTTAACAGCCTAACTTAATGACACCGTCATTACCTTTATATATATATTTATATCTTTTATTCTTTTACTTGTTTCAGTCATTTAACTATGGCCGTGCTGGAGCACCGCCTTTTAGTCGAACAAATCGACCCCAGGACTTATTCTTTGTGAGCCTAGTACTTATTCTATCGGGCCTCTTTTACCGAACCGCTATGTTACGGCGGCGTAAACACACCAACATGGCTGTCAAGCGATGGTGGAGGACAAACAAATACATACATATATATACATATATACAGACAGAAACTGTAAGAAGCCTGTTGTATATATATATATATATATACGACAGGCTTCTTACAGTTTCTGTCTATCAGATTCACTCACAAGGCTTTGGTCGGCCCGAGGCTATAGTTGAAGACACTTGCCCAAGATGCCACACAGTGGGACTGAACCCAGAACCATGTGGTTGGTAAGCAAGCTTCTTACCACATAGCCATGCCTTTATACGCTTGTATATATATATATATAT
>NC_068983.1:41511307-41519069 GCF_001194135.2 Octopus bimaculoides | reverse complement strand
AGAGAGAGAGAGAGAGAGAGAGAGAGAGAGAGAGAGAGAGAGAGAGAGAGAAAGAGGGAGGCACCACCCATGCGCTGGATTAACTTAAGGACTTCTTTTTCATATTTATCTTCGCTTCCCGGTAGATAAGATGGAAGTTGGGCGCTCGGCACAAGTACTTATGGAAATTAGAAAATAAAATGGAGCGAAATGAAATGAAATAAAATAAGATGAGATGAAATTAACTTGAAACCTGCGACACTATTACAGAGAAGTACAGCACTCTTGAGACACACACAGAGAAGTGACTGATAAACAGATAGCGGAGACGTCTGGGTAGATAGGAGAAACAGATAGACAAATACAGCGGTATGTAGACAAATAAATATGTTATATCTCTGTCTGTCTCTCTTCAAGTGTGTGTGTGTAGACGGAAGAAAAAGGTATTTCGACCCTGGCGATGCATTCCGTGTATGTACCAATTCCCCCGAGAGGACGATATGCCATATATCTGTACTTCCATACAGATAGGGTGCAAACGTGGTTTTGTGGTAAGAAGCTTGCTTCCCAACCACGTGGTTTTGAGTTCAGTCCCACAGCGTGGCAGGCACCTGGCGAGTGCATTTGGTAGACGAACATTGAAAGAAGCCCGTCGCATATACATACGTATATATATATATGTATGTATATAGTCCCACTTGTGAGTGGATGTGGTAGACGGAAACTGAAAGAAGCCTGTCGTACATATATGTATATGTTTATGTGTCTGTTTGTCCCCCCACAATCGCTTGACAACCGATGTTGGTGTCTTTACATCCTAGTAAAAAAGGCCGATAAAATAAATACTAAGCTTACAAAGAATAAGTCCTGGGGTCGAGTAAAAGAATATATATTTAGATATAGATACGTGTGTGTGTGCGTGTCTTTGTTTCTGTCCCCCGCCACCGGTGTTGGTGTTTTTACGTCCCTGTAACTTAGTGGTTCGGCTAAAGAATAAGTATTGGTCTCGATTCATTCGACTGATCGCAGTCTAATGGGGTAAAAGAAAAAACAGTCTTAGATCGAGTCACTTGCCCGGCATTAGGAAATGTAGCATTACTATATCTGAAATCAAACAGAAGTGATAGTCATGGACAAGTAATCATGAATCTTAAACCTGCTCGATGAGGAGCCCCTCGGGTGGTATTGGTTTTGAGTGTATACATACATACACACCATATGTAAATATGTGTGTAGTATTTATAAATGTACATGTATGTAAACAACATTAACCTTTTGCGTAAAACACGCGGTCCTATTTTGCTAAACATCGAATTTCCAGTGATGAATTAATTCTGAGAAAGAATTAGAAATACGTTCAATTTGGAATTGAAGCAGACTCGTCGACTCAGCAGTCTCGAAATTTATTTCTTGTACTCTATAGTATTGAGCATTTCTGATTTACCCATATAAACACACACGTATTGACCGGATTTACAGCATTTGCAATTATAGCTCTCCGTTTGGATGTGCATACATAAACAGACGAATACATGCACGCATCCGAACACACATACACACACGTGTGTGTGTGTGTGTGTGTGTGTTTACCAATAATGCTGTCGAGGTGTGCCGGCTGCGCTAGGTTGCTTAATAGAACCTCCAGGCTTATGTAATCAAAGGTGGCCTGCTTTCTGAAACTCGTGTACGTTATATGACGCAAATATACCGGTTACTTTTTCTGTGTGTGTGTGTGTGTGTGTGTGTGTGTGTGCGTGTGTGTGTTCATAGGTCCGTCCATAAATACACATTTTTACACTCGCATACAGGAATAAAATTATGTATGCATATAAATATGTATACACATATATCACATTAACGATTTGTGTGTACATACATACCAACATATACGCATACGCGTTTGTGTGTATTGTGTATGGGTTTGTGTAGGTAATATATGTATATATAAATGTGTGTGCGTGTAGTATATATAAATATTTATATGTATACAATATTATATACACACGCATATATATATATGCATGTACGTATGTATGTACATATGTATGTACGTATGTATGTATATGTCGTAAGATATTCTTGTATTCATTTCGTTCCATAAAATTCATTTGCTGGGGTATTCCATAAATAAACCATCTTATTCTATCACTTTTCTTCACAATATTGACCTCAAGTGACCAACTAATGCCAACGTCAGGAAGCACAGCATCATATTCACGGTCCCAAGTAACAATGTCAGTTCGGTTAGCTTTCACTTCATTTTGCAGGACTATATTTTTAGGTTCTTTATCTTCCATCTCTCTTGAGGTTCATCGGTTTCAATGAAACAATTCTGTTATTCCCAGTCTGAGATCTTTTACAGTTTCCTATTGCACTCCAGGTTGTTTCTACGTTGATGCCACCATATCTTGTTAGAAGGTAATGTTTGATGACATTCTCCCACGGTTCACTTCACCATGGACTAATGTGTTCCGTATTACGATTTTTTTTTACGAAATCTGCATTGGCTATTTGTATTAGAATCAATTTTGTCATTATGCACTAAGCAGTCTTTTGGTAGTTTCAGAGCTTTGGACTGCATCTTGAAGAATAAGAATATCTTTGAAAATGAGATATTGTTATCTCTTTCCCTCTCTCTCTCTCTCTCTCTCTCTCTCTCTCTCTCTTTCTCTCTAATCTTCGAGAAATTCCTGTCTTTGATCTATGCTTTGTAAGTCTTCATCGAGTGATGTATGTATGTATGTGTGTGTGTATGTATATATATATATATATATATATGTGTGTGTGTATGTGCGCGTGTATAGATAGACAGATAACCGCATGTATGTGTGTGTGTGTGTACATACACATACACACACACACACACACACACACACATATATATATATATATATATATATATACGTACATATATACGCGTGTATGCTATATATGTACGTATTCGTATGTTCCCATTTACATATAAAAATCTGCATGTATACACACACACATACACACACACACACATATATATATATATATATGTATACATGCATGTATGTTTAATATGTATGCATATACGTATATATACATGCATATATGTAAATATATTTATGTGCATGTATATACGTATGCGCGCGCATGTGTGTGTGTGTGTGTGTGTGCGTGTGTGTGTTATGCAGACACGATCAACGCATATCCCATGAAATATTTCCTCCGCCTCTCATCTCTCTCCTCTTCCCTATCCCCATTACCGTTCCTTTTTCGACTCGTTCCAATTAATATCAACTTGATCGCATTTTCCTCACTGCAACACATTCTTACATAAGTTTCCCATTTTATTACATCCATCGTACATTGCTTATTACCTACAACACAGAATCGGCGTCTTTCATATTTATAAAACCTTTGACGGCTAAGATATTCCTTCAGATTCTCCTCTGTTTGTTCTCGTCTAACAGATGTCGTTTCGTAGTTATAAATTAAGCTTTGTTATGATAGAGGAATAAAACCGTCTTTATCCGCTGCGTTTTGTGGAAAAACGACGTCTATTCATACATCACTGTGCATTTATGCTGAAATTTTTCCGTTTAGAAATGAAAAGACTCACGGCAAGGCTTTTGCTAAGCTAAATCGTCTTTTAAAAACCAAGAACAACGTTTGTTTTGAGTGTGTGTGTGTACGTACGTCTTAGTATGGATCTCTCTGACTGTCTGTCTGTCTGTCTCTCTCTCCTTCTTCTTCTTCTTCTTCTTCATAAATTTCGTACAGTATTTCAAAATGTATTCAAACGACAGATATTTCAAAGAACGAAAAACTGGCTTGGATTAGCACCCGAATAATCGGAAACATGTTCCACGGAGTAAAAGAATTACGGCCCTTTCACTTACAATGTATTTAAGAATACTCTACGTTCATGAATTAAATTTCTTAGAAAATCAAGTGATTTATACATACATACATATATAAAACAAAACATACAAAACTGCATGTATACATACAAACAAAAATACCTTGTTGTTTGTGTTGAAATTTCAATGAAGGAGCCTTGAAACTAGGTTAGAAACCGGCTCTTTCTCTATTGGCAAGACATCTTGAAATAAACCTGAACAATGACATGCATACATATATACGTACATACATACACATACATGCATACGTACATACATGCATACATATATACACATATACATGCATGCATACATACACACACGCATATACACACACACACGTATATTACCGTATTTACTCGTGTGTCTGTTTGTCCCCCACTACACTGCTCGACAACCAGTGATAATTTGTTTACATCCCAGTAACTTAGCTGTTCGGCAAAAAGACACCAATCGAATAAGCGCAGGCCTCAAAAGAAAAAGTAATTGCTGGGGCCGATTCCTTCGAGTGAAAATTCATGAAGACGGTGCCCCAGCATGACCGCAGTCAAATAAGTGAAACAGTAAAAGAGTAAAAGATAACCGATAATATTCTTTTCTACACTGGGCACAAGGCCCGAAAATTTTGGGGAGGGGGCCAGTCGATTAGATCGATCCCAGTACGCAACTGATACTTAATTTATCAACCCCTGAAAGGATGAAAGGCAAATTCGACCTCGGTGGAATTTGAACTCAGAACGTAAAGACAGACGATATACCGCTAAGCATTTCGCCCGGCGTGCTAACGTTTCTGCCTGCTCGCCGCCTTATATTCAAGATAATATTGAGTGAATAGCGTCGTGTGTTCCTTGTCTTTTATTTGATGACATGTGGAAGCGCAATGGCTCAGTGGTTAGGGCAGCGGACTCACGGTCGTAGGATCGCGGTTGCGATTCCCAGACCGGGCGTTCTGAGTGTGTATTGAGCAAAAACACCTAAAGCTCCACGAGGCTCCGGCAGAGGGTTCGTGACGAACCCTGCTGTACTCTTGCACCACAACTTCCTCTCACACTTTCTTCCTGCTTCTGTTGTACCTGTATTTCAAAGGGGGCCAGTCTTGTCATACTCTGTGTCACGCTGAATCTCTCTCTCGAGGACTACGTTAAGGGTACACGTGTCTGGATTGATTGCTCAGTCACTTGCACGTTAACTTCACGAGTTGGTTGTTCCGTTGGTCGAATCAACTGGAACCCTCGTCGTCGTAACCGACGGAATGCCACGACGGTTTGATGACAATAGCGTTTTAAAGTTAGTGTTTCCTGTTTTGAAAGAATACGTGAGACGAGTTCCTAATTAGAATTTACCATATATTTTAACTAGAAACAACAATACAACAGCGAACAGAACAGTTATACCGATAAGCTGTCACCCGTTGCTATACAAGCATTTATCTGTATTTATTTATTTGCTTTTGTTTTAATTAATGTTTATAAGTGTTAGAGATATTGTACTGGCATTTTCTATTCAAATTCAAAATAACTTGGTATTCCATGCTTTAAGGCTTAGTGCCAATGGCTTGCAATAGACAATAACTAAAATGTCTGGACTTTTAATTAACTGTAATACCTCGAAAATCCAGTTGTGTCCAGACTATAAAATGCGTTTGATAATCCGTTAAGTTTTCGTCTGTTGATTACCCCTACTTTTTTTTTGTTTTTGTTTTTTTCAAATTATTCATCCTGTTTCTTTACAAATTTCTGAAATTATTATTCTTATTTTGGTTTAATTTCTTTGTCTCATACCAAAACAGTTTTTGTCGCTCATAAACAACATTTGAAATAAAAAGACTTTTATATCATTGGAGTTGGCACATCTAAATACTGCTTTCCCTATTTAGCATTGGCATTCGGCAGCCAGTTACAATAATATGTAGCAGAAGATAATGAATTTATTAATTGGGATACACATTTTGTTTCTAGTTTGTTACCTCCGCCTCAGCGAAGGCAGAGGTATTGTTTTCAGTCGTGTTTGTGTGTTTGTTTGTTCATGCACAAAATATCTCAAGAACCGCTGAATGGATTCGGATGAAACTTTCAGAGATGTTTGGCCTCGTGACTGGGCACGAACTGATTAGATTTTGGGTACTGTCTTCGTTCTATCACCCACAAGTGTGTGTATGTGTGGTTGTGTTTATCTAATATGTTGCATAGCATTTTATATCGCAATAGACGCACTATTTTCGGCCCAATCCTTATATGCGACGATTTTTCAGAACCAAGGACGAACAAGACATTAATTAGAGAGTAAGGAAAAGGATGAGAAGCAAAAGCCAAACAAACAAAATAAATAAATAAATAAATAAAATAAAACTTCCTCCTCCTTCACCTCATCAATCATCATCATCATCTTCACCACCATCAACCACCACCTCCACGTTCACTGTCATTCCTTCCACCACCACTCCCATTACTACTTCTCTACGTGCCATATCCGACGACTAACCCTGGGGCTATAACATTTCCTTCCTGTTCTCAAAGTTCCCTTTTAGTGCCTTATTATTTAACACACACACCGGTTCCATTTCCACTCATTTACTTATTTAGGTTTTCTAAACTTTTCGATGCGTCTTGCAACCTTTTCAATAGTCGTCAACATCATCATCATCATCATCATCATCGTTTAACGTCCGCTTTACATGCTGGCATGGGTTGGACGGTTTGACTGGGGACTGGCAAGCCAGGAGGCCGCACCAGGCTCCAATCGGATCTGGTAGTGTTTCTACAACTGGATGCCCTTCCTAACGCCAACCGCTCCGAGAGTGTAATGGTGCTTTTTACGTGTCACAGGCACGGAAGCCAGTCGGGGCGGTGGTGGCATCGACCACGTTCGGATGGTGCTTTTTGCGTGCCACCGACACAGGAGCCAGTCAGGTGGCACTAGCATCGGCCACAACTACAATTTCCATTTGATTATGATTTGATTTTTGATTTTGATTTTACTTAACTCAATAGAGTCTCCTCAAGTACGGCGTGTCGCCCGATAATTCAAGGTTCTTTTTAAATGGGCTGGTTATGCGACACTGGCATAGGACGAAAATAATAAGACTCTCCCCAGACATAATAAAATATTCTTCAACACACGAATTCACATAATCTTTGCAAACCAAATACAAAAACGAAATGCATACATCACGGATTCTTTCGTCGTTTGACGACGTATGAAGGATCGGCAATTTCTTGCCGAGCAAACCACACACATGATTTATTCATAATGATTAAATGGTTGTGTCCACATAAGCTCACTCCCTCCACCAAATTGACATTACCTGTACAGGTGCACCGTGTTCCACCTGTCAAATGACGAAATGATCGCAGAGCAACGTGAGACGAAGTGCTTTGCTCAAGAAAACAGCGCAACGCCCGGTCTGGGAGTCGAACCCACGATTTTGCAATCGCGAGTGCATCACCCTAACCAGTAAGCCATGCGCCTACACATACATACATACATAAAAATTATATATTTGTATGTGTGCGCTTGATACATTATCTTACTTTTGCGCGCACACGCAATCACACACGGGAATCTATCAATCGATCTCCCCAACCTCTCTCTCTCTCTCTCTCTCTCTATATATATATATATATATATATTCATGCATATGCGTGTGACAATGTGTATTTGTATGTATGTGCGTGTATATACGAATGCACACACGCGCACACACACATACACGCACGCGCGCGCGTACATATAAGTTTTATGAATTCAAACTGGAAGACGTTTCTTTTCTCATCTTTTTCGTTTACACATTTTTATTTCCAAGACAGGATTTTAAAGAGACAAAAGTTTATAACAAACGACGATGGTGATAAATAAATAAATAGATAATATATACGAAGCCGGTGAAGGTGAGACAAGATACTACAGAATGACGG
>NC_068983.1:41508094-41509433 GCF_001194135.2 Octopus bimaculoides | reverse complement strand
ATATCTATATATATATATATTCGTATATATATATATATATATATATTCGTATATATATATATATATATATATGCATATGTATGCATATATATGTGTGCATATATAATATATATTTATGTATGCACGTATCTCTCTCTCTCTTTCACACACACACACACACACACACACATATGTATATGGATGGATGTATATATGTGTGTATATATTTGTGTGTGTGTGTGTGTTTATGTATGTATAGCTTAGACGCAGAGAGAAAAAGAGAGATTAATGCAGAGACAAGGAAGGCAAAAAAGAAGGGCTTATTTGGAAGGATCAGAAACAAAAACCACAAAATAAAAAAAAAGAAAATGAAATGAAGATCCTTTTTTTTTCTTCTTTTCTTTTAGGTAAAACAAAGAAGGGGAAGAAAAAAAAATGAAGCAAAACTGTACAGGAACAACGAAACCGGAAGTGAAGTGATAAAAAAAAAAGAAACTAGCGGAAACGTCAGACGACAGAGAATGAAGGAGAAGAGGAGCGGGGGGAGGGGAGCCAGAAAATGCAATTCATCATTGTAATATTCCTGGTTTTTGGAAAAGAGGAAAGAACAGTTTTGTCTGCAACATCTGTCATTATTTTGAACTCTCTCTCTGTCTCTCTCCCTGTCTCCTTCTCCTTCTCTCTCCATCTCCGTCTCTCTCTCTATCTATCTATCTACCTATGTATTTCTCTCTTTATATCACTTATTATCTATCTATTTATCTGTCTGTTTATCCATCTATCAATCTATCGCTCGGTGTCTATCACTTATTCTCTCTCCTTATTTATTTGTCTCTCTCGCACTCTCTTTCTCTCTCTCTCACTCTCTCTCCGACTCTCTTTCTCTCTCTAAGACGTTCTTTCTCTCTGTCTGTGTCTGTCTGTCTGTCTCTCTTCATCTGTCTCTCTGTCTATCTTTCTGTCTGTCTCTATTCATCTGTCTCTCTCTGTCTATCTTTCTGTCTGTCTCTATTCATCTGTCTCTCTCTCTCTCTCTCTCTCTCTCTATCTACCTATCCATCCGCCTATTCATCTATCTGTCTTTCTTTCTCTGTCTAATCTATCTAGTCTGTCTCTCTCAACTTCTCTCCTTCCATCTAGCCTCCTGTCTCTCTCTCTCTTTCTCTCTCTCTCTCTCTCTCTCTCTCTCTCTCTCTCATCCTTCAAGTCATAATGTTCCCACTTTCGGTTCCTCTCCAATCCCCCTCTCTCCAATCTCTCCTCCTCCAATCTCTCTTTCTCTTTCTCTTCCTCTTAATAGTTTCCAGTTTTTAAAAAAATTTTTTTTTTCATTTTTTTTCCCTTTTATATTTCATTCTTT
>NC_068983.1:41506383-41507474 GCF_001194135.2 Octopus bimaculoides | reverse complement strand
GGCCCGTTGTTGCATTGACAGTAACAATAAATTTTGACTTTTTTGGGGAAAAAAAAGATGGATTAACAGAGAGACTAAGGGTAACCAATACTCACTGCTGCTATTACTACTACTACTACTACTACTACCACCACCTCTACCATTACCACTACCACAATTATCGCCACCACCATTACTATTATTACTACCACAACCACCACCATCACTACTACTGCTACCACTACAACTACTACCACAACCATCACTACCACCACCACCAACTCCACCACCACAACCACCATCACTACTACTACTACTACTACTACTACTACCACCACCACCACTACCTGCATAATAGCTTGTTTTAAAAAAAGAAAATGGTTGGGCAGGATATTGTCCTAGAGTGGATGGGGTAGAAAAAAAAACGGGATTATCATGACTGGAACGTCAAAGATCCCAGATCTGCAACATATGGTTGACCTTGGGCTAAATAATACTACCAGTGGGAAAAGCATTAACACCTTAACTGCCACTGCTACTCCTGGCAACCACTATCATCATTATCATTTAAACCAGGGGTGACCAAACTTTTTTGACCATCGACCCCCTTGAGCCCCTTTTCCTTCTACATCGACCCCCATTAGCCACATCTCCTCATTTAAAATACCTTAATACTTTACCCTATTGTACCATATCTTAAATGCATACCGGGTACTAATACTGGCAATTAAAATGTTGGCTAAAATATACATGTACGGCAAATTAAGAAATTCTATTGAAGATGACTCACTTTTTACATTTAAAACTACGTGTACAAGTATACAGTATTAGACTTTTGATTTTTATGAAATTGTTTTCACGGTTAGAAAATGTGAAAAACGCATCGTAATGCTGGAATATCTTTTACTGAGATTGACAGCATCAATATGAGGTATGAGCAGGGTAATCTTGAATCAAGGCATTGATATCAGGCTGACTGTTGGTCAGTTTCAGTCTCAGATCACCTCATTCCTCCAGGTTCAAGCAATTTCTATAAGCAAACACTGGTCAGTCTGCATCCCCTCAATCACACCTCTCAATCTTCGATTACAATACAGATTATGACATCAGGA
>NC_068983.1:41504236-41506075 GCF_001194135.2 Octopus bimaculoides | reverse complement strand
CCCTCAATCACACCTCTCAATCTTCGATTACAATACAGATTATGACATCAGGACTCGAGCGTTAGCAACAGCGAACTTCTCGCTGTAGTGAAAATTTATCACGTTCACCTACGTTTCATGGTGCTGACTAAATATTTCTAGCAGTTCATCTGGGTGAGCTGGTCTCTCGCACACCGACCCCCATTCGACCCCTTAGCTATCATCGACCCCATGTAAATTGCGCACCGACCCCTAGGGGGTCCCTCGGACCCCCTTTGGTGACTCCTGATTTAAACCAAATATCTGACCCGTTTTGCATTCAATTTGGCCAGATCTGGCTTCTCACACTTCCCCTACAATGCCATTCTTAAAATAAGCAATCTCATCATTTAAATCTCAAGGCTACAAGATCAATTCAAAGCAATATGAATAAATGAGCATTGGATTTGACAGAATCGTCTGAATGCTAAGGTGTTAGTGTTCATTTCCCCTGCTGGCATGGGTTGACAAGATCTGGTGAGCGAGACACAGGGCCAAGATCGTGTGTCAGCTTTGTCATAGTTTCTATGTCTGAGAGGCTTTCTTGGCGCCAATTACTTTACAGAATGTACTGGGGGCTCTTTTTTTTTGTGGCACCAGTACCAGTGAAGTTGCAAAACTAAGAACAATAAGACAAGTGAAAAGGACGAAGGTAAAAAAAGCCCTTCTCCCACCCCATCCTGCCCTGCCTAAGTGGAAGGGAAGAGGGCACCACCACCATGATCCACCTCAGTCCACTACCACCACCACTTTGACCCGCCCCCACCATCAACTTGATCCACCCCCCACCACCTTGATCTCCCTCCATCACCTTGATTCATTACTACTGCCACCATGATCCCCTCCCACTAACATCTGTACTAGGAGAGAGCACCTATCCCATCACCACAAACTACAACCATTGCCACCAACACCCAGAGGAGAGAGTGAGGAAGTGCGAGAGAGGCCTAGTGCAGCAATGGCTCAACCGCCAGAATGTATAGAAGAGATGAGAGAGGCCACCTCTGGCGGATTGAGCAGGAGATATAAAAGGATTCTGGGAGGTTAGGTTTTACTCTCACCATCGAGCAAGCACCAGTGTGAATCGCTTTGATCCAGACACTGAAAATGGGTTTGGAATTGGCTGCTTTTAGGACTTCTGGCTTTGAACTGATCCAAATTGATCAAAGCCACAGCAATACCAGAGTAATAATAATAATAATAATAATAATAATAATAATAATAATCTTTTCTATCTAGGCACAAGGCCTGAAATTTTGGGGGAGGGGGCCAGTCGATTAGATCGACCCTAGTATGCAACTGGTACTTAATTAATCGACCCCCGAAATTACAAAGTCGACCTCGGCGGAATTTGAAATCAGAACGGAGCGATGGGCACAATACTTATTTCTTTGTTACCCACAAGGGGCTAAACATAGAGGGGACAAACAAGGACAGACAAATGGATTAAGTCGATTACATCGACCCCAGTGCGTAACTGGTACTTAATTTATCGACCCCCGGAAGAATGAAAGGCAAAGTTGACCTCGGCGGTATTTGAACTCAGAACGTAACGGCAAACGAAATACCGCTAAGCATTTCGCCCGGCGTGCTAACGTTTCTGCCAGCTCGCCGCCTTTTTAATAATAATAATAATAATAATAATAATATTCTGATTTGCATACAAGGCCAGCAATCTTGAGGAGAAGCTTTAATCAATCCCATTCGACCATAGTTCTTGACTGATATTTTTATCCTATTGACTCTGAAAGTTGACCTTGGCGAGATTTGAAACAAGAATGTACTGATCCAGAACAAATACCACAAAGCACTTTGTCCGAC
>NC_068983.1:41498565-41502692 GCF_001194135.2 Octopus bimaculoides | reverse complement strand
TGTGTGTGTGTGTGTGTGTGTGTGTGTGTGTGTGTGTGTGTGTGTATGTGTATGTGTGTGTGCGTGCCCACTCATCTTTCCTATTACGTCTTTCACCTTATTACTTTCGTGTAATCAAAAAACATAGCTTATACGATGTCTGGGCGGTCATTTGCAAGCTACAACATTATTATTATTATTATTATTATTATTATTATCAATCTTATCAGCATTATTGTTGCTGTTCTTGTTCTCCTCCTCCTTTCTTTCTCTTCTTAATATTATTATAATTATTTTTGTTGCTTTTATTATTATTATCATTATTATTATTATTATCATTATTATTATTATTATCATTATTATTTTTATTATTATTATAATCATTATTATTATTATCATTATTTTTTTATTATTATTATCATCATTATTATTATCATTATCATTATTATTATCATCATCATCAGCAGCATCATCATCATCCAGATGTTTTCCACTTATCACTACAGTTTGAAAAGCGGAGCAAAGTCTGGATGGATCAATAAATATTCTGCAAAGGAATCAAACAAAGACGGGAACGTCGTCGTCCTCCTCTTCTTCCATTCCCATCTCCGCCGCCACCACCATCATCACCACCACCACCACCACCACAACCTCCGTCACTAACAACAACAACAACAACGTCAGCAGCAATAGTAACAAGAACAAAAAATAAAAATAAAATAAAATAAATAAATAAATAATGATAAACTATGAAAATAAATAATAAAAAAGAAAAACTGCTACAAAGAGATTAAATAAATAAATAAATAAATAAACATTGACACAAATAACAAATAAGTGAAATCGAAGAATAAATAGAGAAAGAGAAAAACGTATATATAAAGAAACAAAAATGAAGAAAGACAGAAAGGAAGGAGAAAGAAAGGGAAAGAAAAATGTATTAAAAAAAAAGTAGAAAAATGTTTGAATACATGATAATTAATGTGTAATTCTACTGATTGGCTATTGATAAGCAATTGGTTGTTCAGAGTTACACACACACACACACACACTTGTGCGCGCGCGCGCACACACACACACGTATATATATAGATAGAAAGAAAGAGAGAGAAACCTATGAATATACTTCTGTATATGTCATATTCTCATGTACATGTATGAGTACGCATGTATATAAATATCATATACATACAGATATACATATATATATATATTTATATACACACACATGTATATATATATATAATATATATATATATACACACACACACACACGGCGGTGAATCGGCATGGCCGCAACTCTGAGCTGAAACTATAAACAACAACACACACACATATATATATATATATATATATATATATACGTATATATATATACACACACATGTATATGTATATATGTACACACACATATGTGTATATATATATACACATGTATATACATATGTATACACGTATATACATACATATATATATATATAATATTCATATATAGATATATAATAGATATACATATAATATACATTCTTTTAATCTTTTATTTTGCTTCAGTCACTTGACCGTGGCCACGCTGGAGCACTGCATTTAGTCAAGCAAATCGACGCCACACACACACACACACATGCATTGAAGTGAAACTTATGTTTGTCATGGAACCTAGGATTCATAAGGCTGAAACTCAACAATATCGAGAGCGTATAAGTGACTGAGATTACAACACTCCCCTGGATAGGACACCAATCTCTCACAGAGTTTACTTCCCAGCTATTACTGGAGTAATTTTAGAACTTAATAGACTGGAGCAACGCGAAATGAATTGCTTTGCACATGAACACTGAACCGCCCAGTTCAAGGATTGAAACCATGATCTTATGACTGCAAGTCCTAAACTTTAACAACCAGGTCCCTTCATTCACACACTGGTAGTATGGTACTGAAAATGTATTTGTAATCTTACATGTGGGGCTCTGTCCATCCACCTTCTCCCCACCACCTCACATAAAGCACCAATACTGGTGCCACGCAAATAGCACCGGCGCTGGTGCCAAACAGAAAGCACTGGTGATGGTGCTATAAGAAAGGGACTGGAACAGGTGCCGTGTAAAAAGCATTCAGTACACTCTCTAAAGGGGTTGGCATTAGGAAGGGCATCCAGTTATAGAAACCATGCCAGAACAGACAATGGAGCCTGGTGCAGTTCCCTACTTTGCCAGCTCCTGTCAAACTGTCCAACCCATGCTAGTATAAAGAATCTTTTCTACTCTAGGCACAAGGCCTGAAATTTTTGGGAAGTGGGGGTGGGTGGTGGTGGTGGGGCAGTCGATTAGATTGACCCCAGTACACGATTAGAACTTAATTTATCGACCCTTTTATGGTGATGATGATTCTTGCATCTTTGCACATAACCAGTTGTAATGTTGCGAATTCTTAGAAGCTTCAATGTTGCAGAAGAATCTGACACACAGACAGGCGCGCGCGCACGCCCCAACAAAAAAATGCACAAAGGCAGCAACCACTCTTTTCAGTATGGCTACCTTTCTGCTTTGCCGTTCTCCTCTAACCTAAAACAATGCTCAACACTTGAAACAATGCTGCAAGCACTTAAATATAAATAAAACTCATTAGCATACCTGCAGTTAATTAACAGCAAGATTAATATATGTTTACCGAGTTTTATTGGGAGACGAAATTACTAGCACACCCTCTCTCCACCCTTCACTCTCTCCTCTCTCGTCCGTTTCTCTTACAATTACACACACACATATGTGTATGTGTGTGTATATATGTGTGTATACATATGTGTGTGTGTGTGTGTAGACAGTAAGGAGCACTCCGTCGGTTACGATGACGAGGGTCCCAGCTGATACGATCGTGCAAGTGGCTGAGGACTCCACAGACAGGTGTACTCTTAATGTAGTTCTCGGGAAGATTCAGCGTGACATAGAATGTGACAAGGTTGGCCCCTTTGAAATACAGGTACTACTCATTTTTGCCAGCTGAGTGGACTGGAGCAACATGAAATAAAGTGTCTTGCTCAAGGACACAATGCGTCGCTGGGAATTGAACTCACGACCTTATGATCATGAGCTGAATGCCCCTAACCACTAAGCCACATGCGTTCACTATACACATACATACATATTGTCATACACATTTTATTAAATGTCTGGTATACATATATGCACATTTTCATATATATATATATGTCTATGCATATATAATTACTAATGCTGACATAAACTTGAAGTCATTCTCAATTAAAAGACTCTACGATAGGACAAAATGTTGAAAATAATATTATTATGTCTTACATTACAAATGTGATTCATTACACTTGGCCTTATCTTTCACTCTCTGTAAACTTTTTAAAAACAACATATATGGGCGTATCCATGGTTTGTAGATGCTTAGATATACATTTATATACACATATACATATATATTATTGCTAATGCTACACAAACTCCACGTCATACCCAGTTGAATGACTCGAGAATTAGACATTGAGAATATTATTATGTCTTACATTGAGATAAATGATTCATTACAGTTGGCCTTATGTTTCACTTGCTATGAACTTTCCAAATAGATCATATATATAGGTGTTTAAATGGTTTGTAGATGTCTAAATGTTTAAATATGCATGTATCACACAATGACACATATACATATATACAAACACTCCTATACATACGTATAGTAAGAGCTAGCAATAAATCTCTACATCTATCTGCCCCCCCCCCATGCACATAAATATCTAAACATACTTCAGCTTTTATATATATATATATATATATATATATATATGTGTGTGTGTGTATATATATATATTATATGTGTGTGTGTATGTTCAAACAGAACATGTAAACTTTGTATACATACACTCACACAAATGCACCTGCCTATCTATTCACAAACACACACACACACAAAGAGATAAACATATTCATACACTGACTTTTTTCTAATATGATGACTGCTCATTCCTTGCAATATGTGATTATAAATACTCACAAACATACATGTATACACATACACACATATGTGTGTGTGTGTATATATATATATATATATATATATACGTACATTATTGTCATCATGTATCTATATGTATGTATGCGTGTGTGTGTATATATATATATATATAT
>NC_068983.1:41496682-41497341 GCF_001194135.2 Octopus bimaculoides | reverse complement strand
TATATATATATATATATATATATGCATATCAATAATACAACGTAATACCCAGTAAAAAAAAAACTACAACTGCGCATCATCCTGTTATCTTTGCGCTTACTTGTCATCTATCTACCTGACTTTTAGCAGATGAATCCCTATAAAAACACACACATACACACACACACATATTAAATACAAGTGCGTATGCTCGCATAGAAGGATATATCTAAGTATGCAATGCCATGTGTGTGTGTGTGTGTGTTTGTGTGTGTGTCTCTCTGAGCGAGTGAGTTTTGGCTTCGGTTCAGTTTGACCCAACATTATAATTCTTTGAAGAACTCCCAGAATGTGAAAACTTAGGGCAAGCTGTTCATTTCATGACAGAAGAAAGTCATCACTCTCCTTGGTTCCGTCTCTACCATTTTTTTGGGGATTTATTTTTACAGATTTTTCTTCTTTTGTTGTGTTTGTTAGTTAGTTAGTTTGTTTGTTTGTTTGTTTGCCTTCAATCCTCGAATCCACATTTTGTTGGTTTTTTTTTTATTTTACTTCTCTGGAATAATTCTCCCTTCTCTCTCTCTTCTTATTTTTTGTTTTGTAGCATTGTAACTTATACATACTTACGTCTACAAAAATAAACACACTACCATATATATATATATATATATATATATATA
>NC_068983.1:41495060-41496499 GCF_001194135.2 Octopus bimaculoides | reverse complement strand
GGGGGGGGGGGGTGAGAGTGAGATAAGTAGGGATGGAGGACGGGGCTAAATGAATTAGATTGAGAAAGAAACAAACATAGAATAGACAAAATTCTGTATAAAACAATCCATGAAAACACATACATATGTATGTATTTATACAGAAAGTACATTTTATATATATATATATATATATATCTTAGGTAGGTAGCTAGATATACATATTTATACATTTATGTATATATTTCTACATATATACACACATGCATACACATATTTACATACATATATATACATATACACGCACACACATTCATGTATATATACATGAAAATGATAGTGGTGGTATATACACTAAGTATATGTGTATGTATGTGTGTGTGCATGCATTTATGTAGGTATTATATATATATATATATATAAGCGGAGGTGGGGAAGAAAATGAGACAGTGCCAATAACGAAGTTTTGATGTGTGTGTGTGAGTACACATGCCTCTGTGTATGTGGGTGTGTGAGTTTGTGTCACTGAAGCAAAAAAGAAAACCAATATGATGAAGAGTGAAGTTGAAGATAGGTTCTTTGTTTTTTTTTTGTTTTTTGGTTCTTTTTGGCTTTTTTTGCCTGTCAATGCTGAAGACTTCTTCACATCATGTGGATAGGGGCACTGCAGGAGGTGTTAGGCAAATATCATATCCCAGCTGAGCATATGAAGCATATGCATATATATACATATATCTCTACATACATACATGTATATATATATATATGTATATATGTATGTGAACTTGGTAAAAAAAATGGAGTGTATATGTTGAGTAGAAAAAAAAAAAAGTTTCTGGCAGAGAAATGCATAATAGAAGTAGAGCTAAGGTAGACAAGGCCATCATCTATCTAACTAACAATAATGGTGGTGATGTTTGTGATTATTATTATTGTTGTTGTTATTATTATTATTTGTTTATATCATGTGTCACATGGACATAGACGATGCTTCAAAAAATGTATAACGGAATCAGATTAGAAAGAAATAAAGTACAGCATCTGTTTTGTGGTACATTTCATGCATGTGTGTGTGTGCACATGTATGTATGTATATATATATATATATATATTTGCAATTGTATGTATATAGGTGTGTGGATATGTATTTTTATTTGTATGACAGAACACTTATGTAAGTATGTATGTATGCATGTATACATACATGTATGTGTTATTGTGTAGATATGTATTCATAGATATCTTTCTCTGTATAAATGCATATATATTTACATATAAATACACATACACATGCATATACGTGTGTGTGTATATAGATAGATAGATAGATAGGAGCCTGGTACAGCCTTCTGGCTTGCCAGTCCTCAGTCAAACTGTCTAACCCATGCCTGCATGGAAAGTGAACATTAAATGACGACGACGATGATATATATATATATATATATATATATATATATATA
>NC_068983.1:41492845-41494234 GCF_001194135.2 Octopus bimaculoides | reverse complement strand
ATATATATATATATATATATATATATATATATGACGGGCTTCTTTCAGTTTCCGTCTACCAAATTCAGTCACAAGGCTTTGGTCGGCGTGAAGCCATAGTAGAAAACACTTGCCCAAGGTGCCATGCAGTGGGACTGAAGCCGGAACCATGTGGCTGATAAGCAAGCTACTTACCACATAGACACTCGGGTACTTAGATATAGATAGTTAGATAGATTGATAGACAGATAGAGACAGATAGATAGACAGATAGCTCGATAGTGACAGACAGATAGGTAGATAGATAGATAGACCGATAGGTCAATAGATAGACAAATTGATAGCTGTATGTGTTTGTCCTCTACCTCACATGGCAATCAATGTTGGTCTGTTTACCCCTCCTCCCTGTAATTTAACAGTCCGACAAAACACACTGATAAAATAAGTGTTGGGATTGATACGTTTGACTTAAACCCTTCAAGGTGGTGCCCCAGCATGGGCGGCACCACAACATACAAAGGTAAAACAACGGGGGCCTCAAATATCTGGAATTTCCAGACAGAGCAAAAAAAAATAATAAATGACCATTTCTCAGATATTCTACAAAAACCCAGTCTGCAAACAGCACAGTGGAACTTCAGCAAGGTTTTCTTAATATTTAATTTAAAAGATTTTACTGTTTGTGAAATTCTAATGACAGAGCTTTGGTTCCTTATTAGAAAGCAACCATTTCTTTAAGCAAAGAATTCAAAAAATTCTAAATAAAGTCAACATATTTTAAAACATTCAGGCACGCGTGAGTGTGAAACAACAATTTAAATTCTAGAGGAAAATATTTATTTAAAGAAATAATGAAACATAAGTGGTGTATAATAATATATACGCTAATGAAATTATATATAATAGCCAGTGTATGTTGAATTTATTTATGCTTTCTCTCCAAACAACTCCTAAACTTGTATCGATGTAAACATAGAAAGGTGTGTGTGAGTGTGTATAGGAGGACAATTATAGGAAGTATATTGCAATGTCTGTGTATATAATTTTCATCTGTGGATGTTCTTACATTTAAATATATTACTAACTACACACACACAAACACATATACATATATATATATATATATATATATATAAACTTGTGTGTGTGTGTGTGTGATTATTATTGATATATGTGTGCATGTGTACATATATATATATATGTATGTGTATATATATATATATGTATGTATTACAGAGATATATATTTGTGTGTTTAGGTATATGTGTATATGGAAATATATGTGTGTGTGTATATATATATATGGAGAGAGAGATATGTGTATGAATATAAATATATGTATATATATATATAGATATGTGTATGTATAAAGATATGTATGTGTATGCATATAGATATGTATATAGATAT
>NC_068983.1:41492220-41492835 GCF_001194135.2 Octopus bimaculoides | reverse complement strand
ATGCATATAGATATGTATATAGATATCTATATACATGTATATACATATATTTGTATGTATACATGTATATGTGTGTATATATATATATATATATATATATATATATATATACATATATGTGTTATATTATAGCCAGCATATATCTATTCACCCAGACACACTGCTTATTCTGTAGAATTTCTATCCGTGTGGACTCCAATGTTAAGTTCTCATCTCAATATTAATTGGGTTCTTGTTTTTCCCAAGATGTAAAGAAGATGGTTTCAATCATAAAAAGGGGGTCTCTACTCGTGTCCACCCTAAAAAAAAAAAAAGTTGCAGGAGGGGTTCCTTGCCTTATTGAACAAAGTAAAAAGAGTAATTGAAGAGATAAGAAAGCAGGAGAACGTGTATATGGAATGATACAAAACACACACACCTGGTATTATATATCATGTTATTTTAGGTATATATAGGTGCAGGAGTGGCTGTGTGGAAAGAAGCTTGCCTCCCAACTACATGGTTCCAGGTTCACTCCCACTGCGTGGCATCTTGGGCAAGTGTCTTCTACTACAGCCGCAAGCCAACCAAAGGCTTGTGAGTGGATTTGGTAGACAGAAACTGAAATATACATGT
>NC_068983.1:41489854-41490904 GCF_001194135.2 Octopus bimaculoides | reverse complement strand
GATTAAATGTGGTACTTAAATTGTTTGTGGCACCAGAATTTGGTAGGGTAAAAACCAAAAACAAAATGAAATTTTGTTACTTATCTTCAAATATATATATATATATATATATATATATATATACACACACACACGAAGGGCTTCTTTCAGTTTCCGCCTACCATATCCACTCACAAGGCTTTGGTCGACCCAAGGTTATAGTAGAAGACACTTGCCTAAGGTACAACGCAGTGGGATTGAACCTGGAACTGTGTGATTGAGATTCAAATTTCTTACCACACAACCATGCCATACATATATATGTATGTATGTATGGATATTTTGCGCACACACATTAGTTCCGTAATTTTTGTTTGCGTTTATACATTCTTTTAACTGACCAATTGTTGTTGTTGTTGATATAATCGTTATCCTTTCTTTTCTTTTTCCTTTGTTTTTCTTTTCTTTTAACAACGGAATCTGGATCTCTGTCGACTTCGTATAATAAATTCTTGTCTCAATAACAATTCCATGCACGTATTTTACCGAAGTACGACATGTATTATGTCTGTGTGTGTGTGTGTGTAGCGAGAAAGAACTGGTTGACTTAAAATAGAAGACGACGGACGCTACGACACGGAAAGAACATAAATACACATGTCAGTATTTATATGAACCATATGTAGGCACACACTAATCTCTCTCTCTCCATCTTTATCTATCTATCTGTCTGTCTCTCTGTCTACTTATCTGTCTGTCTGTCTCGTGTTATATCTGTTATTTCTGTTTTTGGATTGCGGACCTTGAAAGGTTTACGGGAACTAATCGCTCCCAGGACTCATTCATATCTAAAGCCAGGTACTTATTCTATCCGTTACTTTTTGCCGAACCATGACGTTACGGGGATGTAAACATATCAACTACAATTGTGAAGCGGTGGGGTGGGGTGGAGTAGGGGCAAACACGACCATAAACACACACACACACACACACACACACACATATGTACACTTCTTAAAGCTGTAGGCGGATGTAAGGGGCATGGACCGTACTCCACTTCGGTTATTTTTA
>NC_068983.1:41488031-41488945 GCF_001194135.2 Octopus bimaculoides | reverse complement strand
ACATAACAAAAACACCAGGACTTACAAATATATATAACATACAGAAAATCGCACTACTGGGCACTGCACACATCCTACGCAAAACACTTTCAATACAGTAACCATAAGAACATCACAGCAAACCACAGCACATATCCAAGGCACACAGAGCTGCGCTCGGTAGTGAAGTGAAAGCACGTTATAAAAATACAACTACTGAATAATAATAATAATAATAACCGAAAGGGGGTGCGGTCCATGTCCTTTATCTCCGCCAAGCTGTGAAACATCGTGACAAACTGTTACTCACAGGTTCACGTGACAGCTCCTCAGCCAGTTGTGATAATTCTACGTCATCACAAGTGTCTGCCGAAAGGTAACTTCTCATCTAATGCTGGAATTCATTTCCGGCTGAGTGAACTGGAACAACATGAAATGTTTTACTCATGAACACCACATACAGCTCGGTTCGGGCGGGAATCGAGACAGCGTTCTTGCGATCGATCATCTGCAACACACTCAACCAATAGGCTATGCGCCTTCTCAAACGGTATTACTCCGGTACCTTTGCAGCAAACTATTGAGTTGTAATATAATAAATATTACTGGAGTGAGTATGTGGTAAGTAGCTTGCTTACCAACCACATGATTCCGGGTTCAGTCCCACTGCGTGGCACCATGGGCAAGTGTCTTCTACTATAGCCTCCGGCCGACCAAACCCTTGTGAGTGGATTTGGTAGACAGAAACTGAAAGAAGCCTGTCATATATATGTATATGTATATATATGTGTGTGTGTGTGTGTCAGTGTTTGTCTCCTCACCATCGCTTGGCAACTGATGTTGGTGTGTTTACGTCCCCGTAATGTAGCAGTTCAGTTGAAAAGATCGATTGAATAAGTACTAGGCTTACAAAGAATAAGTCCTGGGGCTCGATT
>NC_068983.1:41486664-41487208 GCF_001194135.2 Octopus bimaculoides | reverse complement strand
GAAATGCTTAGCGGTATTTCGTCTGTCTTTACGTTCTGAGTTAAAATTCCAGCCGAGGTCGACTTTGCCTTTCATCCTTTCGGGGTCGATAAATTAAGTATCAGTTGCGTACTGGGGTCGATCTAATCGACTGGCTCCCTCCCCACAAATTTCGGGCCTTGGTCCTAGAGCAGAAAAGAATATACATACGTGTGTATTGTTCCAATTCTTTTTTTCTTTCTATTTCCTAACAAATCGAAGTGGAGGCACAATGGCCCAGTGGTTAGGGTAGTGGACTCGCAGTCATAGGATCGCGGTTTCGATTCCCAAACCGGGCGTTGTGAGTGTTTATTGAGCGAAAACCCCTAAAGCTCCACGAGACTCCGGCAGGGTATGGGGGTGAACCTTGCTGTACTCATTCACCACAACTTTCTCTTACTCTTACTTCCTGTTTCTGCTGTGCCTGTAATTCAAAGGGTCAGCCTTGTCACACTGTGTCACGCTGAATCTCCCCGAGAACTACGTTAAGGGTACACGTGTCTGTGGAGTGCTCAACCACTTGCAC
>NC_068983.1:41483708-41486653 GCF_001194135.2 Octopus bimaculoides | reverse complement strand
ATACAAAATACACTCTAAATGTAGGCTTCGATTTGTTAGTTAGTTGGCACTCTCGGGGGATATTCAGCGTGACACAGAGTATGACAAGGCTGACCCTTTGAATTACAGGCACAACAGAAGCAGGAAGAAAGAGAGAAAGTTGTGGTGAAAGAGTATAGCAGGGTTCGCCACCATCTCCTGCCGGAGCCTCGTGGAGCTTTAGGTGTTTTCGCTCAATAAACACTCACAACGCCCGGTCTGGGAATCGAAACCCCGATCCTATGACCGCGAGTCCGCTACCCTAACCACTGGGCCATTGCGCCTCCACATCACCGCCAGTACTACAAGTATTAAAAGACAACAAACAAATCTTCACCGTTGAGTTGCTATTTTGTGTTTAACCCCACCATGTCTTCACAAACACACACATATGACATAAGATATACATGTGTAACTGTTCTTTTGTATATCATACAAACATCTTATACCTACATTTATACACACACACACACACACACACACACACATATATATTAGATATATATAATTTCAGCTTCGTCTGTTTTGATTTTTGCCTTCCTCTCTGCCATCATCTTTCAACGATCTATAAATGTTTTTTGGTTTCCCCGTTTTTTTTTCTTTCTCCTTATAAAAATCATCCACTTCCTTCTTATAATCTCTTTCATCTATCTCTCCCCTTCCTCCTCCTCCTTTTTATTGTTATCATTGCTCTCACTACTACCCTTTCCTCTCTTTTTTTTTCTGTTTACGCTCTCTCCTCCCTTTCAATTCGTATTCCTTTATTCTCCATCGTATATATATATATATATATTTTCTACTCAAGCAGTACATTCTCTCTCTTTCCCTGTCTCTATCTTTTATCCCTTCCTACATTCTACTATTCTTTTTCAACCTTTATTCTTTATCCACCCAACATTTCCATTACTCGACCCTACATCACTTCATACTCTCTCTCTTTCTCTCCCTCTCTATTCTCTTCCCTTTTCTTCCGCTATTCCTTTATTCCCTCTCACATTCACTATATTTTTCATTATATTCTCCATTCATTCTTCTATTCTTGTTTTTAGTTTTTAGTATTTCTATTCCATTCCCATTTTGTCCCCCCCTCTCTCTCTTCATCTCTGTCTCTTTCTCCATTCTCTCTTTCTCACTATTCAGTTTTATTCCTGTTCTATTCCATTCTATTCATTACATCATTCTCTTTATCCATGTTTTTTTCTTCCCTTCTAATTTTCCAGCTCCGTCTTTATTTACTCACTTTTCTTCATTATCTCTAGTTTTTTTCTTTTACATCCTGGCTCATGTTTTTCTTTTCTTTTTCTGTATTCCTAACTCTTTCTTCGACTTCATCATCCTATTCACTTACTTATTCCTTCATTCCTTCATTCACTTAACTTCACTTATTCACTCATATTTAATCACATCTTTTACTCAGACATCAAATCACTAATATATTTTTCTTTCTTTCTTCCCTTCTTTTTTTTTTGTATCCGATAAAAATAAAGATAAAAATAAAACAAGTCACCTTTACCCGCCAAAACAAAAATAAATAAAAAAAAAAGAAAGAAATTGTAACAAGCAGACGACATAATTATTTCGAGTTTAACATTGACGGAAAGAAAAAAATAGAAAGAAAGAAAATACAAGGGGCTGATTCCAGTCTGAAAAACATCTGATGATTACGAAGGAATGTTCCAAAGTTTACTTATCTATTTATATATTTTGTTTATTTAATTATATTTTGGTTTAAACAATAAACCAGTCTTTCCTCCGCCCCACTCACCTCTCGCATATTTTATATTTTTTATCACCTGAGAGTATGATCAGGTTTGGCTTCCGTAATTACGTCTGTCCACTTAGGTCGAAAATTACCATTATTATTCCTACAGAAAAAAGGTTGTTTACGTTCAGCGTTCAAATCCCGCCGAGGTCGACTTCACTTTTCATTACTGATTGAGAATATCTATGATCAATGGTGTTCCAACCGTGTCCAGTCCATCGATTTGTTATCTATAACAAAATTATCCAATTTCTTAGCAATCGCGTTCATAAGACTGGCACTCCATCGATTACAATGACGAATGTTCCAGTTGATACGATCGACCGAACAGCTTGCTTGTGATATTAACGTGCAAGTGGCCGAGTATTCCACAAACACGCGTGCCCTTAATGTAGTTCTCAGGGAGATTCAATGTGATACAGAAATGTGACAAGGCCGGCCCTTTCAATTACAGGTACGACTCATTTTTGCCTTGCTGAGTGAACTGGAGCAACGTGAAATAAAGTGCCTTGGTCAGGGACACAACGCGCCGCCAGGAGTCGAACTCACTATTTCACGATCGTTAGGCGAATAGCCTAACCACCAAGCCACGTGCCTTCACAGTCACGTTCAAAACCAAGAATCAATAAATGTTACGAAGTATTCTGCTTTTGGAAATATTGAGTACTTTATTCAGTTTGTGTGATTTGGTTTGCAAGATTCCTGATGTAAATTCATGTGTTGGAACAGATTTTGCTGTACTTCGGGAGGGTCATTATGCCAGTAAGAAACACACGCACTGGTTCCATTTCACTTCTTTGATCTTGTATTTTTTACTTGTCTCAATCATTAGACAGCGGCTATGCCGAGGCACCACCTTGAAGAATTTCTTAATCCAATGAATCGACCCCAATAATTGTTTTTATAAAGCCCGGTACTTATTCTATCGGTACCTTTTGCTGAAAGGTCTTTTACTTGTTTCAGTCATTTGACTGCGGCTATGGTGGAGTCCTGCCTTTGGTCGAACAAATCAACCCCAGGACATATTCTTTGTAAGCCTAGTACTTATTCTATCGGTCTCTTAGGCCGAACCGCTAGGTTTCGGGGACATAAGCACACCATCAACTGTTGTCAAGCGATGGTGGAGGGGGGACAAACACAGACACACAAACACACCCATATATAT
>NC_068983.1:41482304-41483579 GCF_001194135.2 Octopus bimaculoides | reverse complement strand
ACACGATTGCGAAGCGAACATCTTAGCTACCAGTTATTTCTGCATTCAGGCTATGATAAACAAAAATGCCTTAAAAACTGATGTCCTTAAGACACCACGCAGTCGGATCGAACTCGGTTTTTTGACGATGGGAAAAGAACTTCTTAAACCATTTGGCCATTCATATTCTGTTGTTACAGGCTTGTCTATGTGTGTGTGTGTGTATTTATTAGAGAGAGAGAGAGAGAGAGAGAGAGAGAGAGAGAGTTACTGTGTGTGTGTGTGTATGTGTATGTGTGTTGGTTGTGAGTGAGTGAAAAGAATTTCCGGCACAAACCTTGAAATCCTGCTTTTTCAAGGAGGCAACACTTGTTCTACGAAGGTTTCAGGTCACCTGTATTCATTAAAAGACATTTTTCTACGACTTCTTTTCAATCGGTCTCAATGAACATTATATCATGTCTCAATCTATAGCACAACACTTCTACCACTTTCTTCACTCTCTTCCTCCCCCTCTCACTCTCTCTCTTTATCAAGTTCATCTATTTAATTTTCATTGTCATCATTCTATTTGCTCCGAACGAAACTGCCAGTTCCTGCTTTCATCCATTCTCAATGAACCTCCACCAACTTCACCGCCGTTGCCAAACAATAGCACAGTTAATCCTCTTCCCTCTCCCCTTCACCCAATCTTCCTCTTCCTCCTCCTCCTCCCTCTTCTCTTTGTTGTCGTTTTTCTATAAAAGGTTTTGTTCCACTGTTCTCCGACTTCTCAAATTAACCGACAGCGAACCTTGATTCGCCATCTTTCTTCTCGGTGAACGTTTTAATTTAATATTGAAGACAGTAAAAGCAAGGGGGAAAATGGACAGAATCGGTAGAGCATCGGACAAAATGCCTAGCAATATTTAACTACGGCAGAGTGACGATCGGGCAGAATTATTAGTACACCGGGCGCAATGCTTAGCGGTATTTTGTCTGTCTTTATGTTCTAAGTTCAAATTCCGCCGAGGTTGACTTTGCCTTTCATCCTTTCGGGGCCGATAAATTAAGTACTAGTTGCGTACCAGGATTGATCTAATCGATTAGTGTCCTCTCCAAAAATTTCGGGCCTTGTGCCTAGAGTAAAAATAAGAATCGTTAGCACGCCGGGAAAAATGCTTAGCAGCATTTCGCCTCTCTTTATGTTCTGAGTCGACTTTGCTTTCATTCCTTTTGGAATTGATAAAATAAGTACCAGTTGAGTACTGGGGTCGATCTAATCGACTTATCCCCTCCCCTGAAATTGCTGGTCTT
>NC_068983.1:41478161-41479920 GCF_001194135.2 Octopus bimaculoides | reverse complement strand
TGGTTTAACGTGCTTTTTTGGGTTTTTTGTTATTGTTTTGTTTCCTTCTCTTTTCTGGCTTCAATCTTTAAGATTTTCGTTCAGTCTAGTTTCAAGTGACGCTGACGCAGTATATAACATCGTTGAAAAAAAGCGTCCATCTTTTGTCACGTGATTTAACAGGACTGAAAAATGTAACATGTTTGTGACATAAAAGCGGAAGAAGATTAAAATAAACGCATATATGTGTGTGTATGTGTGCGTGTGTGTATGCTTATATATATATATATATGTGTGTGTGTGTGTGTATATATATATATATATATGGACAAAAAACAGCAAAAACAAAATTGTCGTCTGCTACCACCCGCAGAGTCGGCATGGAGATCAGAGAAGAAAAATATTATCTTATAAGGGTGAAAAAAAAAATGGAATAAAAGAAATGAAATATGTTAAAGTAAAATACACAAAGTATTTTGAAAGGAAAATATATTTCCACCAATACTGAACTTAAATTTTACACTTATTTTCCTGCTTTTATTGCTCTTGTTCTAAACATTGCTGTTTAAGGCTGTTATTGTAGTTAGAATGGTTATGTTATGTGTGTAACTATAGAGCCTGTTGTTGACGTTGGTGCAGATGCCACTGTTGTTGTTTTTGCTGTCGTTGCCGTCTTTATTTTTTTTTTCAAACATGACGGGTTTTTTTTCCTCCTCGTTTGAGTTTGAAGCGATTTAAGATTTTTATTCCTTGCCCTTTTAAATCCTTTACTTGTCTGGTTAACACAGCCCCCACCCGCCACACGCATCTACACACACAAACGCACATATTTTATTGACTTCTCCCATTTTTAGAGGTTACAGTACTTAATACACTCAACTTATTCCCAGCACTCTTTCCATGTACACACACACACACATATATATATAATGTACACACATAGATGTCAATATATCACACATGTGTAACAGCACCAAAGAACAATTTGTAAATACGAAACAATCATTATTTCATCTCTATCTCTCACTCTATCCAACTCATTGCTATTGCTAGGCCTCAACATACGTAATGCTCTCCTATACGCCTATGCAGATATGGCATAACCAATGCAGCATTCTCTCTACAGCTTGAAATGCCACATCCTTGAATGTTTGCACAAAGCTTAGCAGTGAATTACATTAGACTATAACTAAAATATCTGAGACATTACAGCTGTCCTTGGTGCACAGCTACTCTAAGAGGTATACCCATAGCTATTACATCGTCTCCAAGACAATATGAGTGACTGTCAAAGATTCTTTTCCCCACGAGCTATGGTATGATTGCTGACCCACACACGACCATATTTTCGCCAAGTAAATTTAATATCCAATCTCATCGGCTTCACCGCTCCGACATCCAACTATTTAGGGCATTCACTTGTCTATATTCACGTGTGTGTGCACGCTCATTCACGTGTATGTGTATGTGTGTGTGTGCATACTATACTTGTGGGTTAATATAACTACCAATGGTTTCATGTATGGAGGAACCTTAACAATTATCAAGCTTGCCACATGGGAAAGTTAGTACTTGTCTCCAAAATGGAGATAAGTACGAACGTTCCCATGTAACAGGCTTGATAATTGTTAAGGTTCCTTCTTACACGAAACCATTGATAGCCTTCTTAACCAGCAAACACAATGTTTACCCGCCAATGCGGTGTTGAGCACTCATGCTCACTTTTCGACATTAGCGCATATATATGTGTGTATATATATATATATATATATATATATAT
>NC_068983.1:41474865-41476602 GCF_001194135.2 Octopus bimaculoides | reverse complement strand
TATATATATATATATATATATATATATATATATATATTCATGTATGTATATATATATATATTTATATATATATATTCATGTATGTATATGGATGCGTATATATTATTGATTATTAATTACTTACTCCCAGTAATGAAGTTATGGATAAATAGTTTAAATGATTTACTGTGACCTTTCCAAGAAAACTACCATACATCGGTTTCCGTTTTGTCGGTAAAATACCGAATATTTTATGATTCAGAAATTAAAGACAGAATTAAATATAATATAATATGATGATAATGTAATATAATGATAATGTAATATATGATATATCATATTATAATAATGTGATAATCTATGATATAATCTATCTATCTATCTATTTATCTGTCTGTATTTCGGTCTGTATATTCAGTCATCTATCTACCTATCAATCTAGCAGCTGTGTGTACGTATACACTGACAAACATAAACACACAAAAGTATGTATGTATATACATGTTTAATACATATATTTGTGTGTGTGTCCTCATACACACGCATTCACACATATACACACACACCGAGAGAGAGAGAGAGAGAGAGAGAAAGAGAGAGAGAGAGAAAGAGAGAAGGAGCTAAGAGGAATAAAATTTTTGCCGTTCTTGCTACTATTACAGTTGTTATGAGATGACGACGATGATTATGATGGTGTATGCATATATGTATGTATGTCATTATTCAGTTTATTGCAAGATTTCTTGCCAATAGAGAAAGAACCGGTTTCTAACCTAGATCCAAGGTTTCTTCATTGGAATTTTAACATCAACAACAGGGTATGCACGTATGTATGTATGTATGTATGTATGTATGTATGTATGTATGCATTCTCATTCATATAGTTACATATCTAGACATGCTTATATATATTTGAATGATAAACTTCTGGCAAGTTTTACAGATTTTTACAGTTCCAGTGATGGATTGGATCTGTAGCCTTCGAATTAGCTTTTTCCTTTCTAGTTTTGAGAAGCCTAATTTCTCACGATTAGTACTTAGGCAGTGTGATACATATCTTATAATCCCAATAATTACAGGTATAAACCTGAACTTGTAATTTGGAAAGAGTAACTGCAGATTTCTCAATAGTTCAGCATAGGTGTTCTCTTTTTCACTGATCTTCAGCTATGTATGTATGTATGTATGTATGTATGTATGTATGTGTGTGTGTGTGTGTGTGTGTGTATGTATGTATGTATGTAGTCGTGGCGATGGTTATGATAATAAGTACATATACACAAATAAAGTATTCAAATAGGTCCGCATACAAGTACGTGCGTTTGTGCCAGCTTATATATATGCGGATATTACCACGTAGGACTTTACCTATGTGGTAGTATGTAAGTGTACATATATGTATGTATATGTTTTTTTTTTTGGGGGGGGGGGTGTCCATGGCATAGTCAAGGGTATAATATAAAGCTGGTGGCACGTTGGAGTTGATACAATCGTCAGAAAAAAGCGGGAGCACAATGAATTGTTTGGTGCACGAGAAAATCTTATATCGTTCGCTTGTTTCACTTCTTAGACCGCAGGCATGCTAGGGTCCGGTCTTGACGAAGGGTTTTGTGGAACTCATCGACCCCTGTACTTGTATCTTAAAAATCTGGTACTTATTCTATCGGTTTTGAAATAACCTCACCTCTTTTAGAAGAACATAGACAAGCGAATTCTCACAGAAGGGTTTCGTGATAAACATAGCTGTGGGATTTGTGT
>NC_068983.1:41472388-41473385 GCF_001194135.2 Octopus bimaculoides | reverse complement strand
CTTCCCTGATGGCAACATCACATCTTTATTGCTCCGTTTTATATGAAAACTGCATAAATCAGATTTTGGTTAGAGGCCGCTCGGTAAAGATATAAAGAGCAGATGAGAAGTCAACGACAGCACGCCCACAACCTCACTGACTAGCTCAGCATGTATGTGTGTGTATATGCGTATATATATATATATATATATATATATATAGGGAGAAACAGAGAGGGGGAGAGAGAGAAAGAGTATCATATAAACCTTCACTCATGCAATACACACACAAAAATGCTCTCACACACAGTTTTTCTCTCTCTCTCTCTCTCTATCTATCTATCTCTCTCATAAGCGCTTTCATACTCTTTCTCTTTTTTGCCCTCAATCTTTCTTTGAATTCGTCACGTCTCTCTCAGTCCTTTCATTTTCTCTCTCCCTGTCTCTCTCTTATTCTCTATTTGTCTGGTGGTTCTTTCCCTCTGTCCTTGTTTTTTCCTACTCATCATCTATCTTTTCTACTCAAACAATCTCATATTTCATCAATATATTTCTGTCTTTCTATTCTACCACACTATCACATTATTCTTCCTGTCAAAAATGATTGAAACGGTCCACATTATTTCCTCTCCTTCATTCTCGACCTCTTTTTCTTATTCCTTCATACATAGACGCCCTCTCTCTCTTTCTCTCTCTCTCTCTCTGTTTCTCTTTATGTGTCTCTCTCAATCTCTCCCATAAACTCCTACCATACACCCTCCAACATTTCCATTAATCCTTCTGTTTTCCCACCAAAAAAAAAAAAAAATGAATGAAGCAGACGACCGACATGCAAATTAAACACTCCTTCCTCTCTCTAATTCTTCTCTGTCAGTTCCTCTCTTTCTTCACTCTCTCACACACACACACACACACACACACACACACACACACACGTTTCATACATGCATACATATGTACATTTATGCATGTATATATGTATAAACATGCGTAAATATGTATATTGAAACATGTAAAT
>NC_068983.1:41469933-41472267 GCF_001194135.2 Octopus bimaculoides | reverse complement strand
CACACACACACACACACACACACACACACACACATATATATATATATATATATATATATATATATATTCCGACTCTTTCCGTCTCCAAGTTCTCCGCCTTTTCCCCTCACGAAGCCTTCTCACATTTTAGTTGTTTTCTCATCACTTCTTTCCCCTCCCACCCTCTCATGTTTGCTCTCTTTCTCTCTTCACACACACAAAAAAAAAAATGATTGAGGCAGAAGACCGCAAACACACTCCACACACTCTTTTTCTCACTTTCACCCTCTCTCTCCTTCTCTTTTCACCTCTCTTCCTCCTCCTCACCTCCCCCTTTCTCAATCGCTTGTTTATTTTCCTCAGACTCTCACTACATCATATATTTCCCATTTTTTAATCTCCTAACCCTTTATACATTACTTCTGCTCTTTCTCTCTGTCTCTCTTACTCACCTTCTCTCTCCCTCTCTCTTCCTCTCACTATGGTTTTCCTGTTTTCTCCCATTTTACTCCCGTACACATTCATACACAGACACAGATATACACAGTCATACGGACACACCAGCACGCGCACACACACTGATTCACTCACGTTTTTAAAAAATTATCTTTTCGTCCTTTATACATAGATACACACAAAATCTTTCCACCTGCACTCTTTCCCATGCTTCGCCCCCCCCCCTCTTTGGGTCATTCTGTCTGTAAAGATGTGTGTGTGTGTGAGTGTGTGCATTTTTAACCCGAAAATATTTCACAGTGACTTCAAAGTGTGTAGATAGATATAGATTTTAATATAAATATGTACACCTACACACACACATATATTTATTAAATATATATACCATATATATATGTGTGTGTGTTTGTGTGTGTGTGTGTGTGTACATTTATTTCTATATATGTAAGTTTAAATGCGTAGCATCTTCAGTTGTATATAGATTCGTAACTTGTCACACACACACACATATATATATGTGTGTGTGTGTGTGTGTGTGTGTGTATAGCGTATATTGTTGTTAAACGCTCGTAATACGAGAGTAGAAAAACAGTCAACAACTGATGAAGGGTCATGCATTATGTTGTTTGTCTTATTTTCCATTTGTGTCTTTGGTTGTTTGAAACAATAGCTCATATTTCATGTACTCGTACTTCGTATTTTTTGTTGTACGCGTTTCGTGACGTCCTGCACCCACATATGCATATATATATTCGTATAGATGGAAGTATGTACATATACGTATGTATATATGCATATATATTATTTATATTATATATATATATATGTGTGTGTGTGCGTGTGTATATATATACAGAGAGAGAGAGTGAGAACTTCTTTCCAAACTAGAAAGTCAACTTCTCTGTGTGTATTTTTTCATTTAATTCTTATTCTTTAGTGTAATCATTCTCGCCATCAAAGACCATCACTAATGAATCTTCGTGATTGGTGCCCAAAGAGAACAACTGTAATTAGTCTCTGTGATTCCAAGAATCACAGATGAGCATTAAATGGTCCTTATGATTCTTTCCCACACAGACCAACTCTAACAAACCAAATTTCATGATTTTTGCTATTGAAGACAAAGTAATTTCTTGGATTTTAACGATAATTCTTTTCTCACCTTCACAGTTGAAAACGAAGAGAATTTTCCCAGTTCATCTAGCCTCTTTATTTCATTTGTATGACCCCTGTGGATTTTAGGGCCCATAACAAAATCTAAACCAACGAAGGTGTGGGGTGGGGGTACATGACCCTTAAGGGTTCACATACGATTACATTCTTAAAATTTATCTGCAATATATGAGTTATATTTCTGCAATACAGAAAATATTTTCAAAATGTTTTAATACAATTTCTTATAATACTTAATGGTAAAAATATAATAGAATGTTTTGAAGATTAAATGGCTGTGAGGGTCCACCTGGGAAAAGTAGGAGTAATAGGGATCGCATTGGTAAAAAAAAATGGCTGAGAACCACTGGCTGAATGCCAATTTACCATACCAGAACTCCCTAGTAATTTACTGGATACCAACCCAATTGGAGCACACGGTGAAGTGAAACAATTCTTAGTTACGTGGTCAACTCAGAGCCACAGCAAAACATCGACAGCGGTTTGAAATTATGACCAGCCGGTCAATTAAACGGAAAAAAGAAGTCGTTGTAAAAATGACACACATGGACCCTTCATAAGCGGAGAAATGAGAGTGAGATACGTTGTAAAAGTGTCACACATGGACCCTTCATAAGCGGAGAAACGAGAATGAGGCACGTTGTAAAAGTGTCACACATGGACCCTTCATAAGCGGAGAAATGACAATGAGGCACGTTGTAAAAGTGTCACACATGGACCCTTCAT
>NC_068983.1:41468880-41469923 GCF_001194135.2 Octopus bimaculoides | reverse complement strand
CGGAGAAATGACAATGAGGCACGTTGTAAAAGTGTCACACATGGACCCTTCATAAGCGGAGAAATGAGAATGAGGCACGTTGTAAAAGTGTCACACATGAACCCTTCATAAGCGGAGAAATGAGAATGAGGCACGTTGTAAAAGTGTCCCACATGGACCCTTCATAAACGGAGAAACGAGAATGAGGCACGTTGTAAAAGTGTCCCACATGGACCCTTCATAAGCGGAGAAATGAGAATGAGGCACGTTGTAAAAGTGTTCCACATGGACCCTTCATAAGCGGAGAAATGAGAATGAGGCACGTTGACAATTTTCAACAATAAGAAAAAACTCTTAATGAATTTAGCGATGAGAATTGGTAAAATAATAGTTACTGTAATTCGTTAAGAGGCGTAGGCGCGGCTGTGTGGTATGAAGCATGCTTTCCAAACAAAGGGTTCCAGTTTCAGTCCTCACTGTGTAGAACCTGGGGCAAGTGTCTTCTACTGTAGCCTCGGGAAGACCAAAACCTTCTGAGTGGATTTGGTAGACGGAAACTGGAAGAAACCCGTTGAATATACATATGTATATATCTATATGTATGTATCTTTCAGTCTGTGCTTGTCCCCCAACCATCGTTAGGCAACCGGTGTTGGTGCGTTTATGTCTCCGTAACTTGGCGGTTCGACAAAGAGACCGATAGAGTAAGTACTAGGCTTGGAAAAATAAGTACTTGGGTCGATTTGTTCGACTAAAACCCTTCAAAGCTGTGCCCCAGCATGGCCGCAGTCAAATGACTGGAAAAAAAATACACATCCAAACACACACACACGCCAACACACACACACACGCCAACACGCACTAACACATACACGCCAACACACACCAGCACACAGAAACACACACACGCTAACACAGAGTAACACACACACACACACACACACACACACCAACACATACCCCAACACACACACCAACACACGCACACTAACAAACACCAACACACACACGCCAACACACACCAACACCTACACACACCAACACATACACACTCCAACACACAC
>NC_068983.1:41467571-41468822 GCF_001194135.2 Octopus bimaculoides | reverse complement strand
CACACACACCAACATACACACCAACACACACCAGCACACACACGCCAACACACACTCACACACACACCAACACACACAGACACACCAGCACGCACACACACCAACGCACACACACACACACACACACACACCAACACAAACACACACACACAAAACATACAATTACGACTGGTTGCTTATGAACTTATGTCACAAAATGAGCGTGTGTGTGTGTGAGAGTGAATGAGTGAATGAGTGTATATGTGCATATGTGCATGCGTGTGTATGTTCTGATGTGTGCTCGTCAGTATATATGCTCGTGTGGGCGCATGCGTACAGCGGAGGTTATTAAGTTTAGTGAGTTAGTTCATCGTTCAACAAATAACGAAACGAAAATATAGAAAAACAAGCAAAGAAAATAAATGAATGAAGAAATAAAGAAATAGATATAAATGAGTTATTGCTGGAAAACATGACAGCGGTTTCCATAAATATTATCAGTGCTGTTGATAATACGAGGTATTACGTATACGGAGATCTAGATGCACGCGTACATGCACACACACACACACACACACACGTGTGTGTGTGTGTGTTCCGTCCCTCCTCACCCTCCCCGCCAACGAGAAAAATTAAAACAAATTCAGTAAGACTCAGTCAGTAAAGTGTGTGTATGTATGTGTGGTTGTATGCATACATATACTTGTATATACATACCTAAAAAAATATATAAACAATCATATATGTGTATATATATATATATATGTGTGTGTGTGTGTGTGTGTGTGTGTGTGTGTGTGTGTGTATGCATGCAAATTGTATGTATGCATGCAAATTTATACATATACAAATATATATATACGCATATTCATATGATTCCTATGTGTGTGTGTGAGTGTGTGCATGTGTGTGTGTATCTCTCTGCATGTATGTCTACACATAAACTCTGTGGTTGTATGCATACATATACTTCCATAGACATATGCAAAAATATATATAAACATTTATATGTGTGTGTGTGTGTGTGTGTGTGTGCATGAGTGTGTATGCGCGTGTGCGTGTATGCAGATTTATACATATACAAATCTATATATTGTAACTGCATAAACGCGAAATAAGTAATAAATGCGTAAAGATTGAAGTCAAACTGTAATTATGTAAATCAAATATAACATGAAGAGCAGCAAACGAAAATAAGTAAAAATATTTTAAAATGAAAATAATGAAAATATATGGAACGATAAGATATATATATATATATATAAGATATAT
>NC_068983.1:41465826-41467096 GCF_001194135.2 Octopus bimaculoides | reverse complement strand
TATATATATATATATATAATATATATATATATATATATAGAATAAATTGGAAATGTAAAAATAAAAACAAAACACATATATATCGGAAAGGGGATGTCGAAATGATACATTATATACGTATATAAAATATAAGTATATATGCTGGAAGATGTGTCGAGATAGTGATGATATTTGGTCGACAACCGATGAAGAACGAGTACGTTTGCATTAATTGTGCAACGTTTTCCCTGTTTTTAGGTATGTCTCTCTGTCGTGCTCCTATGCCATATTGTTTACACACGCACACATATGTATATATGTATGTCATTATTCATTTTATTTCAAGATTTCTAACCTAGAACCAAGGCTCCATTAGAATTTCAACATCAACAACAGGGTATTTTCGTTTGTTTGTATGTATATATTTATGTATGTATGTATTTATGTATATGTGCAGATTTGTATGTTTTGCTTTATGGATGTATTCTCATGCATATAGTTGCATATCTAGACATGCTCATATATACTTAAATGATAAACTTCTGGAAAGTTTTACAGATTTTTACTGTTTCAGTGATGGATAGAATCTGTAGTCTTCGAATTAGCTTTCTCCTTTATGGTTTGGAAAAGCCTAATTTCTCAAGATTTGTATTTAGGCAGTATGTTACATCTCCCAGGACCTCAATAATTACAGGTATAAGCCTGAACTTGTAATCCGGATAGAGAATAACTGCAGATTTCTCAATAGTTCAGTGTAGGTATTCTCTTTTTCACTGTTCTTCAGCTCTTAAGTTAACATCCTCTGGGCAGCTAATTTCCACAACTGTACAATGTTCTCTTGTATGTATGTATGTATGTATGTATGTATGTATGTATGTATGTATGCATACATGAATGCATGCATGAACATGTATGTATATATGTTTGTATGCGTTTATCAACAAACAAAAGAATGAAGGTGGGGGGTATTACATATTTTTCCCCAGTGACGTTCGTTTCAATAATCAGGAGAATTTTTTTTTATAGCAATCAATATGGCGTGTTACACATTTAAAGATTTCATAACTCCATGCAATATTAAATATCGACAAACCGTGTGTGATTGCAAAAGAGGTAGACTTCAACATCGATGGAAATTGACCATTGTACTTATTGACTCATACAAGTATGCAGACTTACTTGATTGATATAAGTGTGGAGACTCACAAACAGGAGTTGAAGTTTCTGTAAAAACTATGTATAGTTTTACAGAAACATCATCTCCTGTTTGTGAGTCTCCACACTTATATCA
>NC_068983.1:41460547-41462059 GCF_001194135.2 Octopus bimaculoides | reverse complement strand
ATATAGAAGAAAAAGAAAAGGAGAAATAAGGAAGGCAGGAAGACACACACACAACACACAGACACACACGCAAACACACGTATACACAAAGATACAGAACATTGAGTAGTGCTTAAAACAGACAGCTTCATTTAACATAACTATTGAAAATATATTGTCTCGCTCCGTCTTGTCTTTATATGTTTCTTGGTCAGTAAAGTTTTTCTAGCTTTTATGTTGACGCATAGACACGAAATGCGTATACACATACACATATATATTATGCACATTTAAATATACTTTACACATAAATGCACACACATACACACACGCACACACACACTCACATATACATGCTCACAAATTCACACACGTTGTGTCCTGTGTATAAAGCTATTGTGCATCACATCTGATGAATGGCAAATTGTCAAAACGTCATCACCAAATTTCATAACTGCATTACCAGACATGTGTTGGACCTTTTGCAAGGACGATGGACCGGCGGAAAATACAATCCAAATAGCCATCAAATCTGACTACACCCCATTGAATAATATTTGGAATAATATATCGGATGGTCAAGTATGGAATGTCTTTGGCTGTACATACACATATAGCTGTGTCCATATATGTATATGTATATATTCACCATGCTGGACCGCTGAAATCTACAAGTTTTTTTTTCATTCTCTCTCTCTGTTGAAGAGCGCAGGCTCGAAACGTAAAAGACTTTTTCATTTTTTCCGAGCGTCAAACTAATACACTTGCTTGTTGTTCATACACCTGTCTTCGTCTTTTGTTTTTCTGTAAATTTCAACAATATATATATATATATATATATATATATATATATATATATATATATATATATGTAAGCCACAAAAAGTTAGGAGATATGAGTGTTCTGCTAACCGAGTCTGCAAGAGGAGCTTTCTGTGGTAGCCACACGCTTCTATAACACCATATATTACACTACAAATTATTCCCTAATTCTTCAATCCCTCTTCTCTCTATCCCTCTCTGTTCCTCCCATGTGACCGGTGCTCGGCCAAGTATGATCTTTCTTTCTTGGCTTGACCGCCGCTTATTTTCCAATCTTCTGACATTAATTTCTGTTGGTTGCCGCAAGGCTTCCACTTCACACACTAGCTTAACTTAACTTGTCCTTTAAGTCGAAAGACACCAGTTGTTAGTCTTATTGTTTGTATTTGTAATCGTGTAACATTTTCCCTGTATTTTTTGTTTGTTTGTTTGGTCAGTGTTGTTGCACATATTCGTCCGTTTTCTTCCCCAAATTTAATGTCCTTAGCTTAGTTTTTTGGGGCCTACCAATTTTGAATAGTTTCAAGTGTAACAGTCCGAAACTGTAGTGATAATTGGAAGCTTGACTGATGAATAGAAAACTACGAATGTTCATTCTTGGTTTTCCTGTCCGTCCTTGTATCGTCTATCTGTATATATATGTGTATATATGTATATATATATATATATATGTGTATATATGTATATATATATATATATATATGTGTGTAT
>NC_068983.1:41457805-41460046 GCF_001194135.2 Octopus bimaculoides | reverse complement strand
TATATATATATATTTATGTATATATATATATATTTATGTATATATATATATTTATGTATATATACATATATATGTATATTTACATATATATGTATTGAGTGGGCCTGCTCAGGTATCGCAACCAAAATGACAATCGTGAGATAGCTGATGACTATGTTTGAAGTGTTTCTTGTGCGTGAATCTTCTATATCCTGAGTTCTCGTTGTTCTAAGTTGTCATTCATTCTCGAAGGGTTGATCTTATTAAAGGTTCTTAGCAAATGGTGGTTTTCTTGTTTCTATGTATTATACCATACATTGATATTGTCTGAGTTTCCTTCACTGGCCTGATAAAGGACCACGACACGGTTCATAAATCCAAAATAATAATGATGAGGAGGAGGAGAAGGAGGAGGAAGAAGAAGGGGAGGATACGATGATGATAAGAATAACAACGTGAACAGCAGCAGCAACAACAACTACATCAACATCCACAACACAGCTGACGAGTTAAAAGACAATTTTAATAATATTAAAGTATAAACAAAAATGAAACAAAACAAAAAGCAAAACATAACGAAGAATCGGGCAACGAAAACAAACAAAAAAAAACACGCAAAATAAATAAAAGCAACGAATAAATAAATAAATAAATAAATAAATGTATTAGAAATAACAAACAAAACAAATATTGAGGAGTTCACATAAAATATGGCCGACATTTTGTATTGAGTTGAAAATCTGTCGGGGTGGGTGGGGTGGGTGTAGGTGGACGGTTGTGAAAGATGGCGGTGGTGATATGTTTTGCGGTAAAGGCTTTTCATTTCCCTTAAAGAGTCTTTCAGCCATGTTAAACTAAGGTCTCTAGTTTCAGACCCAGACAATAATGTGGTAGTAGTAGTAGTAGTGGTGGTGGTTGTAGTAGTAGTAGTGGTAGTAGTAGATGGTGATGGTTGTGGTGGTAGTAGTGGTAGTGGTAGTAGTAGTAGTAGTAGTAGTAGTAGTAGTAGTAGTAGTAGTAGTGTTGATGGCAAGCTGACGAAATTGCAAGCACGCCGGACGAAAATATTAGCGGCATTTCGTCCGTCTTAACATTCTGAGTCCTAATTCCGCGAAGATCGACTTTGCTTTTCACACACGCACACATTTATATATATTCTTTGACATATTTCAGTCATTTGACTGCGGCCATGCCGGAGCACCACCTTTAGTCGAACAAATCGATCCCTGGACTTATTCGTTATTAGCCTAGTACTTATTCTAACGGTTCTCCTTTGCCGAACCGCTAAGTTAAGGGGACGTATACACACACATATGACAGGTTTCTTTCAGTTTCCGTCTACCAAACTCACTCACAAGGATTTGGTCGGCCAGTGGCTAGAGTAGAAGACACTTGCTCAAGGTATGTTGCCATGTTACCAGCAGGCTCACTGAGCACACACACACACACACACACACACACATACACACACACACACACACATTCACTCACTCAATCACTCACCGTCACCATCAGTTTTACCGTATTCTGATATTTCATGGCCAGTAATAAGTGTATAATCTTTCAAAAGATTAGGCGATGGCTTAGATGTCGTCTTGAGAAGTTCGCTTTGCAACGATGTGGTTCTTGGTTCCATGCCCCCATACACGGTGCTTTACCTCGAGTAAATATGTTACATGGGTCCCCTCACGCCCCGGCAGGATTTTTGGGGTAACAATAGATTGCTCCAATATCTCATTACCGGAATTTCGAGGACAGAAACAATTGGAGTATAACAGTGCATTTCACATTACTTTGCGATCCTTACGACACCTGGCGTGTGGCACACGTGTGAACTTGTACAGGTAATGTCGATTTTGATGGAGGAAGGGAGCTCAAGAACAGGACAAATAAATTATCTCTATGTAGGCTGAGCAAAAAGAAATCACGGAACCCACAGCTGTCGTTTACGATAGGAAAAAAAATCACCATATACATATATACATGCATACATACATACGTTCGTACATACACACGTACATATATAGACATACACATAGACATACATACATATATACATATATTCATACGTACACTCATACGTATATACATACATGCATTCATACATATATACAGTTATACAAGCATGGATATACATACATACGTAGTCATACATGCATGGATATATATACATAGATATATACATACATGTATACGTACATACATATATGCATATATATATATATACATATATATATATATATATATATATATATATATATA
>NC_068983.1:41453575-41455500 GCF_001194135.2 Octopus bimaculoides | reverse complement strand
TCTCTCTCTCTCTCTCTCTCTCTCTCTCTCTCTCTCTCTCTCTCTCTCTCTCTCTCTCTCTCTTTCTTTCTCTTTGTCGCTTCGTGCCTTCCTTGAACTCTCTGTCTTTCTCTCCCACTCAGCGTTGAATTCAGTCCTCTCTTCCTCCTCCTCCTCTGTCTGTCTGTCTTTCTTTAGAAATTCTGCGACTCGTATAAAAGACCGTATATACACAAGCACGCGCACAACACTTTGGCAAACACGCAACGAAACACAATAACAACAAGCAAACAACCAACAAACAAACAAGAACAAGAACAACACTAACATTTACGTAAACGAGCACGCATGCGGCTGTGTCTATACATGCACCCATGTATTCATTAAACACCAGAATGCCTAGATTCGGCGACTTTCCTAGACGGAAGTTAAGCGACTTACAAAAACAAAATCCGAGGACACACGAATGTCTTCCTTCTGCCGTTCCTTATTAGGCCTGACTGTTGTTAGATGATCAAGATAATTAACTCGGTTTTCGTAATTAGCAGCATCCATTCTATTAATTTCTACAGGAGATAAACGAAATGTAACTAATTCACATGCCAAACGGATACGCATCGGAGCTCGATCCATTCTCGAAATTTCTCCTTAGTACAACACTAGTGGTTTTTGTAGTCCAAGGGTCACCGATCACTGAGTTGTGAATCATTTGGTGAGGGGTCGTACAGAAAGAATACATTTTAAAATTTAATTTCCATCGTATTTACTATAGGTGGTTCTGGGGTTGATCCCATTGCGTGGCACATTGAGCAAGTGCCTCCAACAATAGCCTCCGACCGACCAAACTCTTGTGAGTGGATTTGGTAGACGGAAACTGAAAGAAAGGCGTGGCTGTGTGGCAAGCACAGAAATAGCTGTGTGGTAAGAAGCTTGCTTCTCAACCACATGGTTCCGGATTCAGTCCCACTGCCTGGTACCGTGGGCAAGTGTCTTCTACTATAGTTTCAGGCCGTCCAAATCTTTGTGAATGGATTTGGTAGACGGAAATTGAAAGAAGCTCAAATGGTACTTATTTTATCGACCCTGAGAGTATGAACGGCAATGTCGACCTCATTCGAATTTGAACTCAGAACGGGAAAACGGAAGAAAGGTCGCTAACCAATTTTCCCGGTTTGCTAACGACTCTGCCAGTTCACTGCCTTGACGACCAACGACGACAACAACGTGTGACAACGTCCTTTAGAGAAACGCCGAGAAGTAGTTATGGTGGCGGTTACACGGCTTCGCTGTCTTCAATATGTTGAAGAAACACTCCAAAGAGATATTTTTTCCCTCATCACGACCAAATAAATCTATATTTGAGCTGTCAATGCAGCTTGGTGGCCAATTTGACGCTAGATTATAGAGTTAGGAAAACAGCTCCATCACCTCCGGCACACCTTATCTGTCCGTCTCTCTCTGCCTGTCTGTCTGTTGGTCTCGACTTCAATGATATTTTGCTTGTAGATACGAATGAGGAGAGAAGAGTGTCGTACGTGTATGTATGGATGTATGCATATATGGATTGTATGTACACGCTGCATGCGTGTATATTCGTGTATATACATATATGTCTTCTTGTACTTATGTTTATAGGCGTAGGAGTGGCTGTGTAGTAAGTAGCTTGCTTACCAACCACATGGTTCCGGGTTCAGTCCCACTGCGTAGCACCTTGGGTAAGTGTCTTCTACTATAGTCTCGGGCCGACCAAAGCCTTGTGAGTGGATTGGAAGACGGAAGCTGAAAGAAGCCCGTCGTATATATGTATATGTATATGTATATATATATATATATATATATATATGTATGTTTGTGTGTCTGTGTTTGTCCCCCAACATCGCTTGACAACCGATGCTGGTGTGTTTACCTCCCCGTAACGTAGCGGTTCGGCAAAAGAGACCGATATA
>NC_068983.1:41450549-41453349 GCF_001194135.2 Octopus bimaculoides | reverse complement strand
TCTGAGTTCAAATTCCGCCGAGGCCCACTTTGCCTTTCATCGTTTCGAAGTCGATTAAATAAGTACCAGTTACGCACTGGGGTCGATATAATCGACTTAATCCGTTTGTCTGTCCTTGTTTGTCCCGTCTGTGTGTAGCCCCTTGTGGGCAGTAAAGAAATAAGAAACGTTAGCACGTCGGGCAAAATGCTTGGCAGTATTTTGTCTGTCTTTACGTTTTGAGTTCAAATTCCGCCGAGGTCGACTTTGCCTTTTATTCTTTCGGGGCCGATAAATTAAGTACTAGTTGCATTCTGGAGTCGATCTAATCTACTGGTCCCCTCCCACCAAATTTCGGGCCTTGTGCCTAGAGTAGAAAAGAATATATGTATGCACTTATGTATGTATGCATGTACGTATGTATATTTGTTTTTATATATGTAAGTATGTATTTTTGAATACACACACACACACACACACACACACACACACACACACACACACACACATATATATATCTATTAATAGTTATCGCCAAGCCAACATGGCGGTCCAAAAAATGAGTCTCTCCTTTAGGGAGACTAGAAATATTAATATTTATATATATATATATATACACACATACATACTGTTTGCATGCGTCTCTCTGTCGGTTATGTGTCTATACACACGCACACGTACACACATACATGCATTGTGTGTGTGTGTGTGTGTGTGTTTGTGCGTGCGCGCGTGCACGTACGTATACACGAGTATTTTAATATATAATTTACATGGTCGAAATGTTTCTGGTCCTATCTTGGCGATGACCGACGATGGTGTTAAACGAAAATATATTAATGCCATGGTCAGTGTTTCAACTGCAAATGATGAAACAAAAAGGAGAGACAATTGTGTTTACAACGAGAAAAATGGAGAAATGCAGCTGCTTTTGAAAGAGTAAAAATAAATATAGATATAAATAAATAAACGTGTCGGAAAACGGGAAGATAACACGATATGAAACAAAATTCTCTAGTAATATGAGATATGGTTGTCATCTTTGTTGTCATCACAGTCATGGCCTTCGTCGTCATCATCATCATCGTCATCATCATTATCGTAACACCAAGCATTACCGCCTACTTTGAATGGGTTATGATGATACGAAACCTCGCTTGCAAATGACACGACAAATCGTATCAGGTGATGCTTATTAAATCAGCCATAGTCTAGGCGCAAAAAATATTTGTTTCTCTCAGAATGTTGAAGTTTCAGTGGCTGTGTTGTAAGTAGCTTGCTTACCAACCACACGGTTCTGGGTTCAGTCCCACTGCGTAGTACCTTGGGTAAGTGTCTTCTGCTATAGCCGCGGGCCGACCAAAGCCTTGTGTGTGGATCAGGCAGACGGAAACTGAAATAAGCCCGTCGTATGAGCATGTACATATATATGAGTGTGTGTGTGTGTGTGTATTTGTGTGTGTGTGTGTGTGTGCGTGTGTTTGTGTCCCCCTAACATCGCTTGACAACCGATGTTGGTATGTCTATGTCCCCATAACTTAGCGGTTCGGCAAAGCCTTCTGAGTGGATTTGGTAGACGGAAACTGAAAGAAGCCCACCGTATATATATGTGTGTATGTGTTTGTCGCCCCACCATCGCTTGACAACCGATGTTAGTTTGTTCACATCTCCGTAACTTAAGGGTTGGGTAGATGTGGCCCATAGAATAAGTACTAGGCTTACAAAGAATAAGTTCTGGGGTCGATTTGTTCGACTAAAGGTGGTGCTCCAGCATGGCCGCAGTCAAATGACTTAAACAAATAAAAGTGTAAAAGAGAGTCCGACGATGGCCTTAGTTAACCAAAACTTCGAAGTCGCAGTCAATAATATTCTTGTTTAAGAATAACAAACTTGTACACCTACCAAAAGTTATAGCCCCCAAAAGTATGCTTATTTATACACCAAGACGGGGGTGGACTGAGCCGTCGGTCAATCGGGTACTGCCTGATGGCCCGGAGCTCTGAGGTGCCCGCACTCTACATGTTAACTCCACGAAAAGATACATTCAAAGGGGCCCGGTAAACGGTCATCCCCGTGGGCCCTTAATACTCTCAGTTGACCCCTACGCCAAGACGTCTCTTGAGGACCAAAAATTCCATACGAAATGCAACAGGATTTAGAAAGATAGTGACGATGTTTTGCATATTTACACTTCACATTTATGCTATATAGAACAGCGACTGGTATACCGGAAAATACGATGTCGCGAAACGATTGTATACTATAAGACAGACAATGGCAGATACTGTTTTATGGATTTTATAAAATAGAGAATGTAACTCTATATGAAAGTCAAATTTCCAACCGTGTTAGATATACATGGATGTAGTAAGCCTGATAAACACAAGTAGGCTTCACCAGTAAGTTTAAATGGAATATAAATAAATAAATAAATAATAGGAATGATGTCATAGTATTATCTTGACAGCTGTTTCGGATGAACTATGACTTATGCCATAACATGTATGTCGTAGGTGTATTGAATAACACGTACTTTTATAGATCTGTGAGATGAAGTTAAATTCAGCTCTTCAGAAGACACTGTTATGTTAAGATCATGTATAGGTCATATACGCATGTGTGTGTATATGTGAGTACGCAAATATATACATAATATCTCTCCCTTCTCTCTCTCTCTCTCTCTCTATTTATATATGTGCAAAAGTATTAGCCTATGACTGCTCCATGTATGAATATACATTAATATGTATCTGTATGTACCTACACACACACACACACACACACACACACACACACACACACACACACACACACACACACA
>NC_068983.1:41448900-41450023 GCF_001194135.2 Octopus bimaculoides | reverse complement strand
ATATATATATATAAGTATATATATCTGTATGTATACATGATATCAGTTGAGTTGCTTACGGCTATTCCTGTTTCCATGCTTTATATCGTAAAAGAACAACAAAAAGAAATCAGCTACAACAACAACTACATGGACAACAAATGCAATACTCAAGTAAATAAACAAATAAATATAGAAATAAAAGCCAAGGAAAAAAAAAAGGCAAAAAAGAAGAAAAATAAAAGAAAAAGAAGAAAAAGCAAAAAAAGAAGAAAAAGAAAAAAGGAAAAAAAAAAGAAAGAAAAATACCAGCGGAAATAATGATTGAAAAATATGGATAAAGAAAGCAAAAGAGAATAAAAAACATGTCTGCCTAATAATTTAAATAAATCTCTATAATTTTAACCAGTCATCGGAAATGTATTTTTTCCTTTTTTTTTTGTTATGTTTCTTCTTCTCCACCCATTCACCCCCACCCTTTTATCGAATTCTTAATTATTATTGTTATTGTTGGTCTTTATCTTGTTGTTGTTGTTTCACGTCGTTGTTGAAGTTGTTGTCGTTGCTGCTATTATTATTATTATTATTATTATTATTATTATTATTATTATTATTATTGGTTTAGCATTTTTCTCCATTTTATATCTGTCTGAATTTCTGAATTTTTCTCCTACATATTTTTCATTATTATTATTATTATTATTAGTAGTAGTATTATTATTATTGTTGTTGTTGTTGTTGTTGTTGTTGTTGTTGTTGTTGTTGTTGTAGCTGTGTTTGGTTTGTAGTTTTGTCTTTCTTATTTTTCTTATTGTCGGAAATAAAATAAACATTCATCCGCTTACAATATAGTAGAGTGGGGAAAGAAAGAAAGAAAGAAAGAGAGAGAGAGAGAGAGAGAGAGAGGGAGGAAGAGAGACAGGGAGAGGGAAAGAAAGATATTTGGAATTGATGATGATGATGATGATGATGGTAAAGATGACGATGATGAAGTTGATGAAGATGATTATGAAAAAGGAACAGGAAGAGGAGGAAAGGAAGGACAAGTAGGGGTAGCATAAGAGATGAAAAAGCAGGTTTACGGAAGAGGAAAAAATAAATGAAAGATAAGGAAAAATAGAGAAGTGAAGAAAATAAAATATGA
>NC_068983.1:41447875-41448426 GCF_001194135.2 Octopus bimaculoides | reverse complement strand
ATATATTGTCCCCCCAACATCGCTTGGCAACCGATGCTGGTGTGTTTACATTCCCGTAACTTAGCGGTTTGGCAAAAAGAGAACCGATAGAATAAGTACTAGGCTTACAAAGCATATGTCCTGGGGTCAATTTTCTCGACTAAAGGTGGTGCTCCAAGTGGCCGCAGTCAAATGACTGAAACAAGTAAAAGAGTAAAAGAGAGAAAGAGTGTATGTATGTATGTATGTATGTATGTAAGTTTGTATGTGTGTGTGTATAATTCGTTTTTGTATCTGGTTTGTAAGGTTATTGATGTGAATTGGTGTGTTAGAACAAATTTTGAGCCTCAATATAGAACTTGAAGAATGAAGGAATGTCACTGATGAGGTGGGAAAGAGCGACATTAGTTTTAGACATTTAACCGCTTCACTAACAACAAAGAAGTGATATTGAACCAATGTGTGTGTTTTTATTATTGGTGTAATGATCCTCCCAAGAGACAAAAATGATACATATATATATATAATGTATATATATATATATATATATATATATATATATATATATATAT
>NC_068983.1:41443896-41446527 GCF_001194135.2 Octopus bimaculoides | reverse complement strand
GGAAACAGTCCCCTTCAGCAACTCCCCCCATCAGCAATCTTCACCCTACTTTTTTTTCCTCTTTTTTCCCCTTCTTGCACACTTCACTTCAGCAAGTCTCTATTTTCATCACGTTTGACACTCACGAGAAGAAAAAACAAAAAGAAAAAAGCAAAACGTTCGTGTATTTCTGAGTATTTCTTTTAAAATCTATTTTGTTTTCTTAGCACCCACCCCTATATGTCTCTCTCTTTATCTCCCCCCACCATCCCATTACCTCCTCTCTCCCTCCTCTCTGCTTTAATCTCCATCAAACCCCCACACAAAACAAATCAAATAAACAAGCTCAACAACCAGCCAACAAAACCAAACATAATCCTTCGTACTACAATTCTAGAATCGGTCGAACCATTGCTTCAGTTTTGGTGTTTCTCATGAAATATGGCGGTGCTATCTTGCCAACGGTGATCTATCTCTCTCTTTCTCTCTCTCTCTCTCTCTCATGCCGCATCACCACTTCCATATCCTCCCTTCTCCGCTCATCACTTCTATTCATTCACACACGCTCTCCTCCGGTCCAATTAGATTCTGAAAGGATACCTCCAGAACGAGCGAATGCTTGTATAATTATTACAGTTAACAAACACTACTTTTTCTGGCTCAATATCTTTTTGTTTTCAATGAACTATTCTTTGATGGTGGTGATGACGATAATGATGATGATGATGATGCTAACAACAAGAACAAGACAAGAACAAAACAACAACAACAACAACAACAGCAAGGAAAAAATGTATAAATAAACAAAATAGAATTTTGGCACCAATCCCTCGAACTGTTTTTCTCTGATTTGCATAAGGAAGAAAATAAACTTCTGCTTTATATCGCAGCAGCTGTCAGTCCTAATTGAGGAACAAAACAATAAACAAATGTGTGTGTGTGTGTGTGTGTGTGTGTGTGTGTGTGTGTGTATGTATGCATGCATAAATGTATGTATGTATGTATGCATGCATGTTTGTATATGTAGATATACATACTGTTTCTTCGTACATTGTGCAATTTCCCTCTCGATTCTGTCAGAGAATAAAGTGGCATTTGAGAGAGATTTTACTACGATTTCTAGCGGATCAAGCAATCAGACAGTGGCTCCTTCTTTTCCGTTTTCTCCTCTTATTTCTTCTTCACTGGTTCATTGTTCTGTGAGAATGTTGACTATTAAAAGCAAAAATCGCTGTACCCTTTTGTCCACCCCGCCGGGGTTCGGTAAACCAAACTACTCAAAACAAGCAATAAGCAATATACCTCGCTGCATCCTTTACAAAATGTCAGTGATGTGGGGGCTTTATGCCCCAACCTAAAACAAACAACACTCATTTGTTTACCTCTTGCAAAGAGCATAATAGATCCATTTGTCTTGTCAGTCACCGAGTCCTGTTTCGCTTAAAAGTTATTATTCTTCGTTAAGACACTTAACTCTATCCACCTGAGGCTCCACACTAATTAACGGATGCTTAATAATTGGCAGACCTCACTTCCACCTTTCCTCTTTTCTTAATTATCTTTCCTCTTTGTCCTTCGCAGTTTGTTTGTCTGTCTTGTGTCTTCAACGAATGTTTCGCTCTCTCTCTTTCTCTCTATCCTCCCTCTCTTTCTTCCTGTCTGTCTTTCTCTAGCACTTTCACAAACACACACACATATACACTATATATATATATATATATATATATATGTGTGTGTGTGTGTGTGTGTGTGTGTGTGTGTGTACTTGCGCTGGCGCTCCAGCATGACCGCAGCTGCATGGCTGAAGCGAATAAAAGAACACACACACACACACATGTATATATCAAAATAGGTTATTGCAAAGGTTTTTGGTATTATTTATTCATCATTACACGTGTTTCATTTGCTAATAGAAGTTACAATGTTGCACTTGTAGGAAAAAGATGTAAGATATCTCCTATGAGAAATGGTTCAAATTTACTAAGTTTGAAACATTTTTTTATATATTCTTCCTACATGTACAACTCGGTAACACCTATTAGTAAACGAAACATGTGTAATGGTGAATAAATGATGCCAAAACATTCTCCAATAGCCTGTTTTGTTATAAAATTACTCTAAAAAACTATTTTCCAGTATTTTCTACTCTTATCCTTATCTCGAACAAATATAATACCAGCATACAGAATTGGAATACTGAAATAAGCAGATGTGCTTCAAGACGACACAACTTGGATTTTAACCCTGTCTACATGATAAATATACATACCCCCCCCACACACACATATATATATATATATATATATATATAAGGATTTAGTTTTCGTAATGAGATAAAGAAAAACAAGGTTGTGTGCATTATAGAACATTTATAAATAGAAGGTCTTACAGCTGTTTCCAGGATATTTATTATATTCCTTCATCGGAGACGATGTGAAAGGATGGTTAAGCAATAGTTAATTTAGATAAGATAGGAAATAGAGAGTGAATGCAGGGATATTGTATTTGTAAATCCATTGTTTAGGCAGAATGTACATACACATATATTGCTTAGGCAGAATATACATACATACATACATATGTGTGTAAATATATATATATATGTGTAAATATATATATATATGTATATATATATATATATGTATATATATA
>NC_068983.1:41435773-41437803 GCF_001194135.2 Octopus bimaculoides | reverse complement strand
ATATATATATATATATATATATATATATATATATATATATATATATAAGTATACATACATATACACACATACATACAACTATATTTACGTTGCGCATAAAGTATACAGAATACTATGAAGAGGCTACATAGTTTTATAACTCGGCAGCTGTTTCAGTAATGTTGGAATTATGTCATAATTGTAATGTTCATAATTAACAGATGACATGTTGAAATAGTCTTAGGTATGTGATCAAGAATGGAATATAATTTTATTTCATTCTTGACCACAACTGCCCAACGTAGGGGGACGTGAAACTCTGTGCAGCAGTTTTTCTGATGTTGCAGCTTTAATAAAAAAAAAAAGCATATGACTCTACTTTAGGTATTCGAGCACCAATTTTTTTTTCCACCTTTCTTTCCATTTATAAGCTTATTTGTGTATGTGCGTATTTGTATATATATGTATATGTGTGTGTGTGTGTGTGTGTATACCACTGCTGTTTCTGATGTCGCCATCGTTGTTACGACCGCTGTTGCTATCGTCGGTGCGGTTACTATTGTTATTTTTGTGATTGCTGTTGCTATCGGTGCTGCTTTTGTTGTCGTTGTCAGTGTTGCGTGCTGCTTATATTTTTTGTCAAGTATGGAAGAGGATGGACAACAAGAATGCTAGATTCTTAAAATGGTGTCCACCTCACTTAACAAGAGAAACAAATGGAAAAACGTACATGACAAGCGTTGGGCATGCGTACACCTACCAGTACTCTCGTGTGTGTGTGTGTGTGTGTATGTGTGTGTTAGAGCGTCTATTAGTGACGAGTGCTATATGTATATGTATTTTGGAGTGTGTGTGTGTATGGGTGAGTTTATATATGTGCGTGTTCATATTTGTATATATGTACGTGTGTGTGCTTGTATGTAATTAAGGTTCTGTATGTTAGCTTATAGTTCTTTATGTTTATGGTGCGTGCTTGTGTATATGCGTGAATGCGCGTGGCTTAATGGTTAGAGCATTCGGCTCACGATGGTAAGGTCGTGAGTTCAATTCACAGCGACGCGTCGTCTCCTTGAGCAAGACACTTTATTTCACGTTGCTCCAGTCCACTCTGCTGGCAAAAATGAGTTGTACCTGTATTTCAAAGGGCCAGCCTTGTCATACTCTGTGTCATGCTGAATCTTCCTGAAACTACGTTAAGGGTACACCTGTCTGTGGAGTACTCAGCCACTTGCATGTTAATTTCACGAGCAGGCTGTTCCGTTGATCGTATCAGCTGGGACCCTCGTCGTCATAACCGACGGAGTGCTCCATGTATATATGCACATGCGCATTTGGTGTAATGCATGTGTGCGCTTGCAGCATTTTAGTATGTGCTTGCGTATGTAAATGTGTGCACGCATGTGACTGTGTGTCTGTGCGTGTGTGTGTGTGTGAATGTGTTAGAGCGTGTGTTAGTAACGAATGATATATGCAAATGTGTTTTTGTGTGTATGTGTGTATTGCTGAGTTTGTGTATATGTGTGTTCATATGGTGTATGGTTGTATATAAGCGCATGTGCGTTTGGTATAATGCATGTGTGCGCTAGTAGCGCGTTAGTATGTGCGTGTGTATGTAAACGAGTGCACGCATGCGCAAGTATGTGCGTGTGCTGTATGTTTGTACGCGTATGTTTGCAAATGTGTTTGAACATGTGTGCTCATGTGTTTCTGTGTGTGTGTGTTTATGTAAGTATACGTGTTTGTAATGACGTACGTTTTTCTGCATTCGTATACGCATGCGTTGTGAATATATGCATGTGTATATATATCATATGTGTATGTGTATATGTGTGTGCATGTGTGTGTGCGTGTGTGTGTGTGTGTGTGTGTGTGTGAGTGCGCGAAAAAAGATAAACACGCTAATGTGGTTTGGCATTCTGTAAGTAAATTGCAGAAAATAAGAGGAATCTGGGGGGTGTAATGTGAGGAGGTGGGGGTGAGTAAAGGAGGGAGAAAGGGATAGGGTGGGTGATGGGGAGGGTACAGAGAAAAAAATTATATAGGGTTAGAAG
>NC_068983.1:41431185-41434809 GCF_001194135.2 Octopus bimaculoides | reverse complement strand
TGTGTGTGTGTGTGTGTGTGTGTGTGTGTGTGTGTGTGTGTGTGTGTGTGTGTGTGTGTTTGAATGAAGAACGAGATCAGTGTGTCAAGATAAGCTCTTTGATTTCCGTGGTTGCAGATGGAAGTAAATAGTTGACCCCAATCTGTGACCTGAACTTTCTTTAAACGGCCAATAGAATTAAGTCACCTTTGATAACCGTAAACAAGCCATTACTATATATATTTGGAATTTCTTCTGATATATTTAAACATCTTAAAATATCCCCATTAGTGCATCGGTCAGATAATCGTGCCCTTTATCTCTTTAATCTATTAAAAAAAAGTTATTGAATTTTACATCATGAAGTGTTTATATTTAGGTTTTAATCTCAACCTGCGGTTAACTTGGTGATCACGTAATTTCAGATTGGGCCCTAATGCAAGGCATCAATGGCAAGGAACTGTCTGTTAAAAGGTCTGGCCAATATTTCCCATGTAGCAAAGTGGCAAGCAGGCAGAATCGTTAGCAGGCTGGGCAAAATGTTAGCGACATTTCGTCTTTCTTTATGCTCTGAGTTCTTATTTGTTGTAATCCTGTAAGTTGGATTATTATAACGCCACTCTGGTATAGCAGCATAGTTAGTAAGACAAAGACAACGATCATCTATGACCGTCTACTACGTACTCTCTGTCTATTCTGACCGACGTCATTTTATTTATAGTGACTAGCACGTACCACTCGTAACGTGGGAGGGTTGTACCTTTATTACTATCATCCCCACAACAATATTCTTCCGAGGTTAACTTTGCCTTTCGTCATCTCGGGGTCGATTAATTAAGTACCAATTGAGCACTGGGGTTTATATAATCAATTTACCCCTTCTCCATAAATTACTAGCTTTGAAACCAATATTGGTCTGTCAGTGAGCTGGCGAGTATGCAGAATCATTCGCGCGTCGGGGCGAAATACTGGTCAGCATTTCGCCCGTCTTTACGTTCTGGGTTCAAATTCCACCAAAATCGACATTGCCTTTCATCCTTTCGGAGTCGATAAATTAATAGTTGCGTACTGGGGTTGATGTAATCGACTTACTCCTTCTCCCGAAATTGCTGGCCTTGTGTCAAAATTCGAAACCAAAATTGGTCTATGAGTGACAATGGATAGATTTTGTGAAGGGTTTGTCGCACAGCCAACAACTTTATCTTATCTTTCTTTGTGTGTGTGTGTGTGTGTGTGTCGATATACTAGGTAGTGGATCTCCGAAAGGGGTCTCAGGGAGTAACTTCCCTGCCTTCCTGAGCTAGTTTTCCACCACATTTCTTAAAATCATGGTAGAGGCCTTGGTCTCGGGACCACTCATGTCTAGAAACTGAGGTTGGGGGTAAGCAAGAGCATGCTCCTCATAGAAAATCCAGCTCCAAAAGAGCCTCATGGTAGCAAAGGAGAATGGGCACCAGCCAGCCCAAAGGTTGGGGTGGGCTGCACCTGCCTACCTCCGTTGCTATGCCATTGAGGTAGATCCAGCCATCCCCGTTATCAGGGACAAAACCCGGATTTAAAACACCGGATGATGTTGATGATGCATAATTTCGTCGTTCCATTTAACACAAGGTCTGCTTCAGGTCTGTCTCAGAATTAGAGAAAGCATGGCATTGATAAAATTTCCAATGGTGACGAAGAGATTTTGAAAAATCTATGATTCATCAAACATTTAACCAAAAGAATCGATTAGTTAATTGGTTAAGTAGTTAACCAATTGATTCATGGTAATAAATGAAGTAAAATAGAATTAGTGCTAGTGCACCAGTGCGTGTGTTTATTATTGCCATAATGACCCTTCCGAACTACAACTAAATATTATTTTCTTGAAATGTTTTTATGGAACAAAAAGCAAAAAAATCATTGAAGTATTTTGACGAAATTTTTCTTAAGATTCTCCGTCTAGAAGCTTCCATTATATAAAAATAGCTCAGCCCAAATCTCTTTATGTTTTCGTTTGTTTCGTGTTCTAAAAGTTAATTCGAAATAATTCTTCAAAACTGTTTTTAAACTACTCTCGAAAACTGTTCCAAAAGTCTTTGTATAACACTTATTTAAAAAAAAAAAAATTTTTTTTAATTCTTTAAAGCCACTACTTAAAAAAAAAAAAAAAGTGAAACAATGAAATTCGCAAACTCTTTCTCTGCTCCCTTTTCCACAACTCATTCCAAACCATATTCTTATAATTCATTGGAATCCTTCATAATCCTTTCATGCTATTTTCAAACATGTTCTCTAAAGAATTCCCCGACTTTCTCTCCAAGAATTCAAATATTTTCTAAGCTAAAACTTTTCTTTCAAAGTTTTCATATATACAACTTTGTCAAACCTCTCAGGAAATCAAAGCTTAACTGTCACTTGCAAGCAAGATGACCCTGTGACATGCATCACGCATCCCCTAATTGTTTTAAGGGTCTTCTCGTGCCTCTCATCCTTGACCCGGCGGCTCGAGGATGAGACGATTGGAGAGAGAGAGAGTGAGTGCGAGGAACTGAGAGAGTGAGTGAGAGAGAGAGAGAGGGAGGGAGAGAAGACAACAGGCCAGTAATGTCTTCCAGCTGAGTAGAATACAGCAAACATGGTCAACGCCTTTCGGACCGCATGAGGCATGGAAAACCATCAAGCGGACCACGGGTCACACTGCTGAAAAATTTCATGGGAATTCGTTTCAGCATACCATTCAGAAAGTCACACGGGCCACAGTTTGCCCATTGCTGAAATAAATTAAACTGAAACTCAGTGTTTTTCCAAAGATAAAACGTACCATCCAGCCCAGCAGGTGAACCCACGATCTTGTGATTGTGAGCCCAACGCCGTAACCACAAGTCCACGTGCCTAAAAAAACTTAATGAATCCGTATTAAAAAACATAATATTTTTATTACAGCACCATAATCTAATGCTAAATTCTTATCATGAAATTTCTGACGAGAAACGTCTTTATTTTGCTAAATAGCATTTAAAAAAAATATCTGAATTTCTTAATTAAAAACGAAATCTCATTAAAAAGAATTAATTCTGAAGTAAATTTAGATAGAATTTCATGTTTACAAATAATGGCGGTGGTAGTGAAGGTAATGATGCTGATGGTGATAGCAATGGTGATGATGGTAGTGGTGGTAGTGATGGTGGTGGTAGTGGTAATGGCAGTGATAATAGTGGTGGTGATGGTAGCAGTGGTGATGGAGGTGGCAGTGGTAGTCGTGATAGTAGTAGTAGTGGTGGTGATGGTGATACAGTAGTGATGGTAGTAGTCGGGGAATCTCTAAGTTTCCATTAAAAATTTGTATTTATACATAGATGCTTACACACACACGCAAACACACACACACATTTATAAATATATATTTATATACATATATGTATAACTACACAGATATACGTATATAAACTATATATATATACATGTATATATACATGTATTTATACATAATTATATATACATGTATACACGTGTGTGTATATATGTATATGCATATGTATATATATGTGTTTGCGCGTGCAAGTGCACACCCACACATACATACGTGCATATAGATGTGTACATACATATATACGAGTATGAAGGTATATACGTCTGTATCTGCCTCTAGGTATGTATATATAT
>NC_068983.1:41429534-41431175 GCF_001194135.2 Octopus bimaculoides | reverse complement strand
TAACCTGACAAACATCCACGTAACACCTCATCGAGCCGTAGTATTATTTATGTGCAGCAGACATCAAAGACAAGGCTCACGAAAGTGAATGGTACTCACTATCAGCTTCTGCTATCTTCTCTCTACGATCGATTATTTGTGGTCAAATATTGGTCTGGTTAACCAGCCGGTTAGTCAATATCTATGACCACAATGTTCTGTCTGGGAGCGTAGTGGTCAGCGCCAAAATTGGGTTGTGAGTGGACACACATACACACACACACACTCTCTCTCTCTCTCTCTCTCACACACACACAGAATACAATTCTTTCGGTCATTCTGTATGTGTATGCGTGTATGTTTGTATATATAAATAGATATGCATATATTCACACATATATACTACGCACGCGCACACACACATATCTGTATATTTGTATACATGTGTGTGTATGTATATATATATATATATATATATATATACACACACACAGACACACATAATGAAGTATATATGTGTGTATACATATCTATAAATACATATACGCATATATATATGTATCAGTACATACGCCTATATATATGTATCTATACGTGTATATATATTTTTATGTATATATATATATATATATATATATATATATATATGTGTATGTATATAAACACAAACACACACTCGTATTCTCGCAATCCCGACTAGTCATCTTTTCCCTATTCGACCACCAACTCTTCAAATTTTACCTTTTCTCTCTTTACGCCATTTTGTCGTTAAATATTTCTCCACTAACATTCTCTTCTAGTCTCTCAAAGCTCTCCTCCTCCTCCTCCTCTTCTTCTTTCTCTCTCTCTCTCTGACTATCACTATTTCTTTATATCACCCAAGTCACCCTCTTCCCTCATGTCATTGTTCTTTATGTCAATACACCCCACTCCGCCCTACTTTTAACTTTCCTTTATTCCTCATCTCATCTCTCGTCTAACTTAACTGCCCTTCGCCCCATCTGCCGTCTTCACTGTCGCTTTTCTTTTTCCTCGTTTCTTCCTTCTTTTGCATTAACGATCGTTTTATATGTAACAGATTTGTTTCTTGTATATTTTACTTTCTCTGGCTTACACAGAATAAGCTATTTTTCCGTTTGGCCGGAGCTGACAGTTACTGCACCACTGGGAAACACAAGGATTACATCTGGATTCGATAGGCAAAAGATCAATGTTACAACAAGCTTACTGAAAAGGATTCTAGCTACTTGATTTTATACTTTCGCCTGACATTTACTAGTTGTAAACTATAGCTTCATGTACACGCACACGCACACTCACGCCTACACTCGCACATACACAAGCGCGCACACTCGCACACACTCAAGTCATAAAGTCACACGCACACATCTATAAACGCGATTATGACCGCACGCTTATATACATAAGTCTGTAAGTTTATATGTAAGTATATGCATACATGAATACTAGCATGCATACAGACACACACACATTTCCATAAATACGTTTTGAATATACATGAATATTACACCTGTGTGTGTGTGTGTGCGTGTGTGTGTGTGTGTACCCATATGTGCATACATTTATAATATGTTTCTGTATATATATATATATATATATATATATATATATATATACACTCATACATATGTTTATATATAT
>NC_068983.1:41423081-41428927 GCF_001194135.2 Octopus bimaculoides | reverse complement strand
CACACACACACACACACATATCAAGGGCGCATAGCCTAATGGTTAGAGTGTTGCTCACAAGACCATGCTTTCAATTTCTAAACCGGGCGGTGCGTTGTATTAAGATAACACTTCTTTTCACGGTGCTCCGCGATTACTTGTGTGTGTGTGTGTGTGTGTGTGTGTGTGTGTGTGTGCGTGTGTTGTATTCACATTTATATGCATGACTGCTGAATTATACGTAGCCTACTTCACCCATAAATACATACGTCCACATATAAATAACACACATATTTACATACACACACACACACACACATATATATACATATATATGTATATATACATACATGAGTGTCACAAATAGATATTTTAATGGGAGTGACGAGTGTATAAAGCAGGTTTGAGTGCATTTGAAAGAAGAGCGTAAGCTTACAGATCAAAGTATTGGACCCTTTAGAAAATAAGGTTTTTTTTGTTGCTTTCATTGGAAGAGGTTTATTGAGAAGTGAACGGCGTTTTGGAGAAAACAGCTTTTATCAAACAGACGTGAGACGCATCTCGTCTTGCCGGTACCGCTGGCAGGCAGCTGCTTCTGCTTTTACTACTACTACTACTACTACTACTACTACTACTACTACTACTACTGCTGCTGCTGCTGCTGCTGCTCAGGTGGTGTGGTCACGGTTGGGAAACCTTTGATCATAAATCTGTTCAATGAGGCATGACTTGGTCTGAGCAATAACCACATTGAAGCGTGTCTAATTTTCTTGGTGAGTTTAACAAATTCTTGCAGGCAACGAGGCGGTCTCTGAGTTTCTAGGAGGTAGTCGAAACCGCTAGAAACAGCAGTCAAATATCCTTCCAATATCATACTTCACCATTTATTAAAAAGGGGGTTGACATAATGGATGACGTAATCTGAAATATACAATGACATCTTTGATAACAATGGATGATGTAATCTTTGTCCTGGGTATTAAACTGCATCTGGATGAAGCACCAGCTGGGGAGTGTTCGAGAGTTTTGGGGAGTATATGAATTACTTCTTAGATAACACTACTTCTAAGTTTCATCTGGTGCTAGGTAGTAATACCTGTCAAGGGCCCCAGTTAGTGGTCAAATAGCAGATGTCCTGTGGCTATATACAAGGCTTGGAAAGGGGCTGATAGCCCCGACATATTTGTCATACAGAGTATGTCTCATGACATACTCTGATGTCACGCAAATAAATTTTAAGAAATTTAAAAGCAACCTGATTTAATTAAGATGGTACTTTGTGTCCTGTACATACCTCGAAGCCCTTTCCCTCACCACAAAAAAACATTGTTCGAATGCAGCAGACTCCTATCTATTTGGCACAAACGACCGGTTCTATACAAGGCAATTCTTCCTCAGACCAGGAAATCACGTGCATAACAAAACACAATAAAAAGCATAACACATAATTCAATTACCACATCATATAATGAAAATATATTCTTTTCAACTCTAGGCACAAGGCCCGAAATTTTTGGGGAGGGAGCCAGTCGATTAGATCGACCCCAGTACGCAGCCGGTACTTAATTTATCGACCCAGAAAGGATGAAAGCAAAGTCGACCTCGGCAGAATTTGAACGTTTCTGCCACCTCACCGCCTTATAATACATACACATTGCATATATAATGTATATATAATGCAAAACAACTCTGCTAACTAATGAAATTAAAAATTTTCTTTTATTTCAGTGTGGCCCGGGACTAGTCTACAGCTCGCTGTTTAGAGGCCCCTTTTCTCAATGATCCTTGTGATTGGACACAGAATGAGAAAACCCAGTACACACCACGACCCTCTCTTTACTACGCAAACTAAGGTTACAGAGCCCTATTGCATCATAGGAGCAACAAATATCCAGTTAGATGCCATGTTTAGGTCTAATGAAGATAATGGCCCAAGCATACACAAAACAGCAACGATGAAAGAGCAGAACCCAGTATTGAGTGCATAACATGCGTTACGAAGAAGAAGAAAAACAAAAGGGGGAAGTCATTCAGATGATCATACGAGAGTCTGACGTAAGCAAGCAAGCTGAAACTTCGAAGTCACTATCAATTTCTCCTGGCAAAAATTTAATAAACATATACTTTATATATATATATATATATATTATTTGTATTTATTTACACATGTATACACCTCTACATACATACCCACGTATGTGTGTGTGTGTGGTGCTTGGGGCGTGTGTGTGTGTGTGTGTGTGTGTGTGTTTGTGTGTGTGGTACCAATGTGTGTTTTAGCAGGGTGACTGAGTGAAACCAATTAGTTGGGAGATTATCAACTGACATGCAATCTCAATAATCTTTTAATCTTAATTGTTCTCTCTTTAATCCGTCCAGGGCCACCCACAACTCATCACTTCATTATTTCTCTTCATAACTTCAGTGTTTTCTAGGACTTAAGGGACCTCATCATCATCATCATCATCATCATCACTACTTCAACCAGTACCTCCTCCGCCGCTTCCATCATCAACACCACTGTTCCCCTCTTCATCTCTTTCTGTCTCCACCATTCTTTTTTTGTTACTCTGTGTATGTGTGTGTGTGTGTGTTCCCCAACCACCACTTAAGAATCGGTGTTGTATTGTTTACGTTTACGCTAAGCTACGTTTACACTAAGCTACGTAGCTTAGCGGTTCGGTAAAGACATCGATGAAATAAGAGTCAGGCTTTAAGACAAGTACAAGAGGCTATTTGTTCGGCTAAACCAGTGAGTCGCAGCCATTTTTCATTTTTATCTCTGGGACTCCCTGTTTATTATTTCATTCTGGTGGACCCCCATAACTATTTATTGTTTAAAAACTTGCTTTATCGATACTTCTATTATAATTCCTATGTTGCTTATCACACATTGACTTGTGTAGGTTGAACTCCCGTCATTTCCTTTAAATCAAGGGCTGAACTCCCGACTTTTCCTATAAATCAGGGGTTCTCAATCATTTTTTCTACCTATGGACCCTTTTGATTACTATTTTATTCTGGTGGTCCCCCTATAGCCAGTCAATGTTTAAAAACTCGTTTTATAAATACTTTTTCAAAATTCCTATTTTGTTTGTCGCACATTAACTTGTGTTGGTTGAACAGCGTAAAACGTGAGAGAAAGAAACTTAGTTGATTCTTGCAATAAATACATCTAAACCAACACATTTTTCATGAGCCCTTGCTATACTATCGGGAGTCCCCAATTTATAATTTTGCTTGCGTGAACCTTCTGATGTCTTATCTGGACCCGTAGGACGCCTAGGTGTTCGAGGACTGAGCACTAGATGTCTGAATGTCACATGACTGAGAGCCAAATGACGGAGTACCACATGAGTGACTTCAGGATTCTGAGTGTCAGATGGCTGAGTGCAGAATGCGTGTCACATGGATGACTGCAAGGTATTTGCGTGTCGTATGACTGAGTGCAATATGCACAGAATGGCCGAAGTAGGAGGTGATAACTTGTTACCGGTCCCATGTCGTCTTCCTGGTTGTGATTCAGCTCATAACGGGCGAGTCCATTCTTGCCCTAAATAGTCGAACCGCCAGGTGGTACAGAACCCTAATTAGCGGCAGCCGTAGGACTGTCACGTTGAGGAGTGTTATGTTAACACGCAGAATCGAATGGAACACTGGAGTGACGCAAAAGAAAAAAAAACATGAGAGAGAGGGAGAGTGGTGAGAGAGATAGAAAGACAGACCGACATAGGTAGATGGGGAGAGGGAGGAGGAATGAAGAAGGCTTTCTTCCGGAGAGGGACAGTAGGGGCACGGATAGCAATCCTAGCCCTGTGAAACATATAATGTCAGAAAAAATGGCGTCACGGGAAGTTATATCGTAACCGTGTGCGTCGCCGCGAGGCGTTTTACAAGAGGGAGTGAATGAGGCTTTTTCTTTAATGCCAAACGGAGGGAAAGAAAGCAAGAAAGGGAGAAAAAGACATAGAATTAGCATGAAAGAGGGAGAGAGAGAGCAAGTGGTAGAAAGAAAAAAAGGGAAGTGAGATTGTAGGAGGGAGAGATGGAGCGTGATGAAAAAGTTTTCGGAAATTCAGTCCTTTTCTTTCACCTTCCAGCGTCGTTGTTCTCTACACACACATGCAATAATAATAATAATAATAAATAAATAAATAAATAAATAAATAAAAAAAATAATGCTCTTCGTCGTCTTAGAATTGGCCACGCCCACTACTTCCCTTAGCGGTGGAGTGTGGGGGTGGGTGGAGGTTTCCGAGTTACTCGAAGGCAATTTTTGAGAGTCTGTGGTTCCGTCGAGTAAGAATTGGTCATGTTTCTCAACAAGGAATTTTTTTTTTATAACGAATGTTGTGTGATTAAAGTTTGTTAATGTTGCCGCGCGGGGGGTTGGGGGACACAAAGAAGAAATATGCCATTGAGTTAGGCATGTATCTTCATCAGAGAATGCTTTCATAATTATTGCTTTATTTTTTTCTTCTTCTTCTTCTTCTTCTTCTTATTATTATTATTAGTATTATTATTAGTATCATTATTATTTATTATTATTAAGGCGGCGAGCTGGCAGAAACGTTAGCACGCCGGGCGAAATGCTTAGCGGCATTTCGTCTACCGCTACGTTCTGAGTTCAAATTCCGCCGAGGTCGACTTTACCTTTCATCCTTTCGGGGTCGATAAATTAAGTACCTGTTGAGTACTGGGGTCTCGCCCCTACCCCCAAAATTTCAGGCCTTGTGCCTATAGTAGAAAGGATTATTATTATTATGTTGTTTTTTTCTTCTTTCTTCAAATTTTCTTCCATTTCTCGCCGAGTGTTTTCCGTACACCTAGGGCAGAGAAGCTCATTGTATGCATTCCCAGTTAACACACGCAAATTCACAGGTAAAATATGTATGTAAAGAAATTAATAAATAAATAAATTCATGAATGGATTATTATTATTATTATTATTATTATTATTATCATAGTTGTTGTCTTTAACATCTCTTGTCAACATCCAACAGCACTTCTGCTCAGCATCGTATACATATATACACATAAATTAATGTAAGTTAAGATTTAAATTTAAATTTAACATTTAAAATTTACGTGTTGGGTGTGTCCCTAGTAGTATACCGACAAAGCACGTTCACTGTCAATGGCTACCTGGAGTTATCCACGGTAATTGCACCATCGTCGCTGGATTTACATTAGGAATTCCTCGCTGTACGTCAAGTATAATAGAAACATTGGATACAGAAGATAAAATATACTGGAAAATTTATATATGAATGTAGAACATACCGGAAAGTATATATGAATGCGTGTATATAAATAATTATATATACATACATATAGATACACATCGATGCACTCACACAAACACACACACATGAGCGCAAGCTCACAGACAAACATATGTGTATACCAGTGTTCCACAACCTTTTTCACTTGCGGCACACTTATATTCTTTTCAAAATTGGGCGGCACATCTGAACTAAAGATATATCTAAAAGTGTAGGGAATAAAATTATATTCAGGTTACACTGCATCGTCTTGTGGCGATGTACCGGTTTGGAGCACTGGTATAAACGATTGGCTTGTTTCAGATTTTGTCCACAAATAAGTCCAGCATGGCTGCACTCAAATGGCTGAAACAAGTAAAAGAATAAAAGAATATAAGCTTTAACGTGGCTGTGTGGATAGAGCTGGTTGCTTCCCAGCCACACGGTTCCGGGTTCAGTCTCACTGCGTGGAACCTTAGGCAAGTGTTTTCTACTATAGCTGCGGTCCGGCCAATGCCTTGTGAGTAGATTTGGTAGACGGAAACTGAAAGAAATCATCGTATATATATATATATATATATATATATATATATATATATATAT
>NC_068983.1:41421664-41422675 GCF_001194135.2 Octopus bimaculoides | reverse complement strand
ATATATATATATATATATATACACACACACACATTCACTGCTACTCCAAACTGATGATCAATGACTCAGAAACTAGTCTCTGGATACTGGCTTTGCTGGGTGGAGGTGCTTATCTCCCCCTTTGTAAACATAAGGACACAGGAATTGTGTCAAGGCCGACAGGAAGTGGTGCTTCCTAGGGATAAATAGCAGTAGTATTATTCCCTTTCATGGGACTGTTACATTAAGCTGAGAACATGCTACCACTTTATCGTGTTGCTACCATAGAAATCTCTCTGAGAGATTTAGAAATGTATTATTTCTATATATATATATACGTTTCAAAAACGACAGGACGGTCATGGGCGGAACATAATACTTATACAACCGTTTCTCAGTTCTCTGCACAGTTCTTTACGTTTTAATGGAATTTAGAGAGGTCTTCTGAGCTGCAAGGTTTGAGTTGCAGAGGTCAGACCATGTAAGGGTCTGTTTGGTCACATTCACAGGTGGTTGGGTTACTACCACTGATACCACCACCACCACCACCGCCACCACCGCTAGCACTTCACGCGCACTACCAGTACCACAACTATTACATCACGACAATGGCTACCACTACCATAACAGCCATCACAACGATCACCGTAGTCATCGCCACCACCGCTACGACCACCGTCGCCACCAGCAGCACCATCACCACCATCGCCTCCACGACTATCACGACTAACACCACCACCACCACAACCATAGCTACCACTACCACCATCGCTGAAACCACCGACGCCTTAACTACCACCATCACTACCACCGCCATTGCCACCACCACCACCACCACCACCATCTCCTAATCTCATCACTAAAAACGAAGCAAAGGCGAAATAAGTAAGATTAAAAGCAGAAAATCTCAGCGTCGTTAAAGAAAGACGGAAATAAGGATTACGGAAATCCCCGAACACTGACGACTTTAGGAAGCTAAAGTCGTAACTAGATTTAAACTAGCAGTTCTGAAGTCTTTGACATCATAATATA
>NC_068983.1:41419313-41420909 GCF_001194135.2 Octopus bimaculoides | reverse complement strand
ACATATCATTGTCGGCGGTCTGTTTAGCTTAATGGTAAAGCACTCAACCAGAATCTTTGAAGAATGTGGGTTTGCGTCCCATGGCTGTTTGTTGACAAATTTTTGGAGTGGCTGTGTGGTAAGAAGAAGGCGGTGAGCTGGCAGAACCGTTAGCACACCGGGCAAAATGCTTAGCGGTATTTCGTCTGCCGACACGTTCTAAGTTCAAATTCCGTCGAGGTCGACTTTGCCTTTCATCCTTTCGGAGTCGATAAATTAAGTACCAGTTACGCACTGGGGTTGATGTAATCGACTTAATCCCTTTGTCTGTCCTTGTTTGTCCCCTCTATGTTTAGCCCCTTGTGGGCAATAAAGAAATAAGAAGCTTGCTTCCCAACCCCATGGCTCCACGTTCAGTCCCACCGCGTGTCATGTAGTCTCGGTCCGACGAAAGCCTTGTGAGCGGATTTGGTAGACGGAAATTGAAAGAAGCCCGTCGTATATATATATATATATATTTATGTGTGTGTGTAGGTGTGTGTGTGTCCCAACCATCGCTTGACAACCAATGTTGGTGTGTTTACATCTCCGTAATTTAAAGGTTCGGTAAGATGAGACCGATAGAATAAGTACTAGGCTTAGAAAGAATAAGTCCTGAGTCGGTTTGTTCGACTAAAGGCGGTGCTCCAACATGGCCGCAGTGAAATGACTGAAACAAGTGAAAGAATCTCGTATATCGTATATGTGTGTGCGTCCACATCGCTTGACAACCGGTGTTGGTTTGTTTTCAACTGCGTAACCTAGCACTTCGACATAAGGGATCAATAGACGTAATGATTTCATATTTTGGCACAAGGCTAGTAATTTCGGTTCCGACGACGTCGACGAGGGTCCGAGACTGCTTGTAAAATTAACGTGCATGTGGCTGAATATTCCACAGCCACGTCTACCTTTAACGTAGTCCACATGTAGATTCCGTGTAACTCAGAATGTCTCAAGGCTGTCCCTTTTGAATTACAGGTACTACTTACTTTTGCCAGCCGTGTGGACAGGGGTAGCATGAAAGAAAGTGTCTTGCTCAAGGACACGATGCACTTCCAGGTATCGAACTCAAGACCTTACGATGTTGGGCCGACTACTCCGACCACTAAGCCTCCACAGGGAAGATATAGTGGTACACCAGGCAGAGCGAGAGTACATGCACTAAAGTGAGGTCGGATAACGAAGCGGGGCAAGAGGTAGAGTAGACAGAAATATGATAGATTTGAGGGTGTGTGGCAAAATATAGAGGAGAGGGGTGGGAGTTAAAGGAGGAGGGAAAAAATGAAAAGAAAATAGAGGTAAGAAGATGATATTGGGATTTGAGCCCAGAAACGTCAAAATATGAAATTTATTTTTAAGACTTTAACTCCGACACGCCCACACAACGGTCTTTTTTTTAAGTTGTTGCAAGGTTGAAGTGGGTTTCAGAAATTTACATAATCAATTTCACCGTCTGAAATCACTAGAATACGCGCGCGCGCACCACACACACGCGCACACACAAAAATCATACCCTCATACAAATATGTATGTTGTTCAAATTTATTATTCTTAAACAGATGTGTATGTATGCAG
>NC_068983.1:41418418-41419075 GCF_001194135.2 Octopus bimaculoides | reverse complement strand
TGTGTGTGTGTGTGTGTGTGTGTGTGTGTGTGTGTGTGTGTGTGTGTGTAAGTGAGAGAGTGGGGAGAAAAGGAGAGAGAGATATATACACACATATTTATACAAAACCGTTTAGCCGTATTTGAATCTGCGAGCGTGTTATGTAAATTATGTAACCATTGCAAGCATGCAGAAAGTACTGCGTGACCTAATCCGAATTAATAGCGTTAAATGGGACAGAATAACTAGATCACGTTGAATGCATGTGTGTGTGTATATTTCTGTGTGTGTATGTGTGTGTGCATATCAAATGTATGTATGTAATTTTAAAATAATGTGGCTGAAAGAATTCTATGGAGCGCTTTCTAAATCTCATCTGGGTATCGGCTGGCGAATGCTAATATACAGTGGAACTTCTGTCACTGAACACACAAGTGGAAAACCTTGAATATCCGGGGAGTTTATTCAAAACTATTTATTAAGAGAAGATGGACTGAACATACTTTATTATATAATACAATTGTTTCGGGACATCAGCAATCGCAGTGATAGTAATAAAGTATATTCAATCTATCTTCTCAAAGTCTTGTGAGTGTATTTGGTAGACGGAAACTGAAACAAGCTCGTCGTATATGAATAAATATATATATATATATATATGTGTGTGTGTGTGTGTGT
>NC_068983.1:41417084-41417546 GCF_001194135.2 Octopus bimaculoides | reverse complement strand
ATATATATATATATATATAAAAGGTGAGCTAGCACGCCGGGCAAAATGCTGAAAAACATTTCGTCTTTCTTTGTTTTTCATCCTTTTGGAGTTATTTAAATAAGTACCAGTTGAGCACTGGGGTCGATTAGTCGACTTATCACCTTCCCGAAAATGCTAATCTTGTGCCAAATTTGAACTCAGCATTATATATGTATATATACATAGGTGTGTGTGTGCGTAGTATAAGTTAAGAATTCAGAGGATAATACTACATCAGGGGGTTGTGAAACGTCTGTAAGCCTAGGATAGTCACGTTGTTAAATAATTCTATATTCACCTTTCATACCTCCTGATTGCATATATATGATATCAAATATCTATGTATACATACATATATACATATGAGCATATATTATACAATACGTATGTACACACTCACAGACACACATATATATATATATGTATATATATATATATATA
>NC_068983.1:41414683-41416222 GCF_001194135.2 Octopus bimaculoides | reverse complement strand
ATATATATATATATATATATATATATAGGTATGTATGTATGTGTGTGTTTGTCTACCACCACTTCTTACAACCGATGTTGGTGTGTTTATGTCCCGTATCTAGCGGTTCGGCGCAAGAGACCGACAGTTGGAAAAATTCCAAACTACAGCTATATCAGTCCAGCGAATGAGAGAACCTATATAGTTTGGAAGGAAACGTTTTGCATTTGATATGCTGTGTTGAAATCTGTTTTTCAATTTGCCTTTTATATTTCTGAAGATCAATAACGTCGCTACTAGTTATATAGAAAGTCCTCAACAACAAACCTCGTCTACCATTAATATTGCTGTATCTCTACTCGTCTATCAATACGTATACCGACGATATCAACAGTAAAACCTAGGAAGAGCCTTAGCATGGTTATCAGACATCATAGAGATAGCAGTTCAGTGCCCTTTAAACAACATATTTTTGTCTTTAAAAAGGAAGAATCAAAGCACATTTGATAATTTAATTATGCAAGCAATATCTGCAGTTGGGATGAGTGACCAAAAGACAACACTTTGATTATGTTTTTACTGGCTCAGAGTTAACCTTGGGCTAAATAAAATTAACAACATTTCAGGTATACATGTTAAAGCAAAGGAAGGCAAAAAAAGGGTGTATATATATTAATGCGTATACGTATGTGTTCGTGTATCTATATGTCGACATAAGGGTTATGTGTGTATCCGGATGTTTTAGAGATTGATCAATATAGTAAGAGAGGTGGAGGGAAAGGTAGGGATAGAGAAAGGGAGAGAGAGAGAAGCATGCTATAAAATTTGATCGCTTATGTTTTATCCATAAACTCTTTGTAACTGTAACGTAACATTTAGCTTACATAACATTTTACAGACCATTCACAAATACACTCACGTACAAAGAAATATATTCATATACATACACATAGATGCACACACACACACACACACACACACACACACACACACACAATCATACACACATATAGTCATGCAAAGGTATACACTAATTGACAAACTTAATTAATGCTTAAGAGCGAAAAATTCGATACAGCACTTCATGGTATTACCATGGCATTCACCTTTCTCCCAGTGTTTGCTGAAAACAGCTAAAAATGCACACTGCTCGTGTTGATAACGTAATAGCGTTTCATATTAAAAGATCTATTACTCATGTTTGTGTTCGTGCTCTCTTCTCACCCATCTACGGTATCCGTTCGTTACAAAGATATTTGTATTTATTTCCGAATTTTCTCGTTGAGTTCCGGATAATATGCGGGTAGATATTGCACTGCATACCTCGGTCGGTCAGCACATGTGTTCGTTATGCTTTGGATTGTGTTTAATCGGCAAAATAGCCATCTTTTGTAAATATGTAATATATAGTAGTAGCAGTAGTATATATTACATATATATATATATACATATATATGTAATATCAAATATATAAATACACACACACACACACACACACACACACACACACACATATATCTATCTATATATATATATATCTCTCTCTCTCTCTCTCTATAT
>NC_068983.1:41410700-41413986 GCF_001194135.2 Octopus bimaculoides | reverse complement strand
GGGGCTCGCTTACCAACCACGTGGTTCTAGGTTCAGTCTCACTGCGTGGCATCTTGGGCAAGTGTCTTCTACTATAGCCTCGGGACGACCAAAGCCTTGTGAGTGAATTTGGTAGACGGAAACTGAAAGAAACCCGTCGTATATATATATATATATGTATATATATATGTGTGTGTGTGTGTGTGTGTCTGTCATTCTGTCTGTCTCCCCAACCGATGCTGGTGTGTTCAGCAAAAGAGGGCGATAGAGTAAGTACTAGGCTTGCAAAGAATAAGTTTTTGGGGTCGATGTGCTCGACTAATGGCGGTGCCCCAGCATGGCTGTAGTCAAATGACTGAAACAAGTAAAAGAATATATATGCGCGCGCGCGCGCGCACACACACACACACACACACACACACACACACACACACGTAGCTTTTTTATCAAGATATATATAATGAGAAGTTAAAAGAAAAGTGAGTGATTGCTCAATGTTGAGTACACGTTTATTAAACTTTTACGATGAAATGGTTGACCGCGACTTCGACATTTCGGCTTGCATGTCCTCGTCCGATGAAGGCGAGAAACACATACATACGTCCATATTTAAATATGTGTGTGTGTTTGAGAGAATGAGAGAGAGAGAGAAAAAGAGAGAGAGAGAGAGAGAGAGAGAGAGAGAGAGAGAGAGAGATGGTGTAGCCCTTAGTTGACAATAAATTTTCTTTCCACCTTCACATAACGTCGAATTCGATCTCGCATCCTCCTCCACCACTTCCTCTCCGCTTCACCCAGCCCCACCATACACCCCACCCCCGCTTCTTCTTCTTCCCCTTCTACTCGCACACTCTGCCACACCTACGACATATTTTATTCACTCCCACGACTTAAATATAAATCTTTTACGAATCAAAGTCACGGCGGCAGTTGCTTCGGATGGTTGGGGCCTTCTATTGCCTTCTACAAGGAATTTTTTTACCCACATTTAAATAAACAACAAAAACCAAGAACACCCTTACCTCCCCCCACTCTCCCCACCACTAACACACTATTAAAAACGTAATTTATGATATTTTAATTTCAACTTTTTTTTTCTCTTATCGTTTATATTATTTTTCAATCATAAATATATTTTCATTTCATACATTTTAAAATTACCTTCAGATAGTTTTACGTCATAAATTTTATTTATATTTTTCTTATATATTTATTTACTTTCGTTATATATTTTAATTTTATATATTCCACATTTATATCTTTGTTTTTTTTTACTATATATTTGTTACATATTTTATACTTTTCTTGTTATTTTATTATATATATTTCATATTTTTTCTTTTTTTACTTTATATATCACACTTGTGTATTGTTTTTATACCTATTTTATATTTCATATCTGTTGTTTTTATTATGCATTTCATATATTTTATACTTTTTTGTTATATTTTCCATATTTTTACAATATAGTTTATATATTTAGCTGTTTTATTGTTTATATATTTCATAATTTCGTCGTTTTTATTATATTTTTTTAATATATTTTATATTTTTGTTGATTGTTTTCTTTTTTTCCTGTATAAAAATGGGGCGTTTTCCCATCGTGAGTGTGTGTATGACTGTATGCATGCGCGCGCGCGTGAGAGAGAGAGAGACAGAGAGAGAGAGAGAGAGAGCTTGTATGCATCCATCCATCTATATGTGATTCTCTGTTTATGTGTTTATGATTGTAATTGTGTTTGTGCACATGTGTATACACACATACTTCCGTCTGTATGTGAGTGGGTATGAGCGTCTGTGTGCGGCACGATTTTCCCTGCTTTGCCTCTGTGTGCATGCGTATATACATAAACGTGTGTGTATTGTATGTGGATATATGTGTGTGTCTGTGTGTGTTTGTTAGGCTACTGCTGCTGGTTTGTCAGCAGGAAAACATTCTGCAATATCAAAGAAAGAGATAATGGCTGAGTGTGTATAAATGGTTGTTCACGCTGATGAACAGACAAAATAGTTCAATATTTTGTTCTGCTGTTTATAATAAAAGCAAAGCAAAGCAAAGCAAGCATCGTCATCGTGATCGACATAATTGCCGCCACCCCTACCCGCCAACCATCATCATCATCGTCACCATAATCATCATCACCTTTCTCATCCTCCACTTCATCATCATCATCACCACTGCCACCACCGCTCTCACCTTCCACTTCTTCCTTCCAATTACAATCAAAACCGCCGCCTCCACCACCTCTCCAATCATCATCATCGTCATCATCACTAGTAACAGCTGCAGCACCAACACCATCATTCACTCTACTAAAACCACCACCACCACCAACAACAACAACAACAACACCATCACCACGACTATCACCAGCATCATTACTAACACCATCCTTCTCCTTTTTATCAACATCATCATCTTCACTGACACTTCTGTCATCACCATCATCATTGTCGACATCTTTCTGTAGTAGCAACAGCGTCAACGACCATAAACTCAACAACAACATCTACTTCTACTACTACTACTACTACTACTACTCCAACAACAACAGCCATGTTTTGCAACATTAATAAGAATTTCTAGCAGAACAATAATGAAAACAACAACAACAACAACAGCACAGCAGCAATAACAGCAATAACAATTCTTTATATTATTAATATTATGATAATAAACCCAAGAAAATTATTAATAATAGCTGAGAAGAATCGATAAAAATTCTATAAATATCGAGAACAGCAATAATAATAATAGTAGTATTAATAATAATAATAACATTGATAAATAATAATAATAATAATAATGATAATAATAATAATGATAATAATAATAATAATAATAATAATAATAATAACATTGATAAATAATAATAATAATAATGATAATGATAATAATAATAATAATAATAATAATAATAATAATAATAATAATGATAATGATAATAATAATAATGATAATAATAGATTGATTGATTGAATGAGCTTATATTGAGAGATATTGGTTGCTTTCAGAATGAAGACTTGCGTTGTTTTTAGAGGGGAAAATGAAAAAAAGATTGGCTAGTGGCTGTTTGGAAAGTACTTAGCTCAATATCGTCTATGTGTGTGTGTGTGTGTGTGTGTGTGAGCATACGTGTCTTTGTAATTATTTGATTTCTTCCTATAAGTAGCTGTTTTTCGAATAAAACTCAATCGCTGGAATTTAGATAACCACGGTGAGGAAACACACACACACACACACACACATACACACACACACACACACACATACACACACACACACACACACACACACACACACACA
>NC_068983.1:41406442-41410439 GCF_001194135.2 Octopus bimaculoides | reverse complement strand
TTATTAATAATTATTTTCTTTGAAACATTATATTCGTAACCTGAAGACTTTCCCTCAAGCATTATTACCGCTTTCCAACAGACGATGAACTTCTGAACATTATGGTTTTCCTGAGAATCCTTCTAGAACATTCTTTAGAATAATCGTTAAATTAATTTTAATCACGTGTTCATTTATCTTTACATCATCCAAACCGCTGGCCCGATCAATTCCATTTTCAGATTGCAATTCACTTGGCCCTATTTTTCTCAAACATTCTCATCTCACACGATATCTACCAAGTTGAAAAATTCATTTGTTACTAGGTCCGAAAATTGTAGAATTTTTTCTTGAAACCTACAAAGAATGGCTGTCTGTGTATGAATAATTGTGTTACATCAAATAAATGTTTTAACTCCTGGTCTAAATTAACCTCTCCATATACTTGCTCACTTTCATAGGCACATTCTATCTGTCTGTCTGTCTGTCTGTCTATCTATCTATGTATTTAATTACACACGCGCACTTAATATTTATATAGTCATATTAGACACCAAATGCGTAATTGTTTTATGCAACATACAGGTGTTTCGGTAAAGCAATTGTCATAATTAAGCAAGGCAATTGTCCAGATTGCACAATAAAATCGACACACTTCCTCGGTATTCTCAGAGAAATATACCAACGCACTTCTACACGTGTGCGGTTGTGTGTTTTATATATATGTATGTATTACGTATATGTGTTTATGTGTGGATTGCTCTTTAATCCCCAGATTCGCCATCTCTTTGATGATATCTGTCATCAAAGACGTTTCACCCGCGACCCTCCAGCCTATTTGATTACAGAGTAATCAAATGTCCAAGACCAGAGATCTCTTTGGTGAATTAATTGCAACGCGGAGTATAATTTATCTATTCGACCTCAGTATCTAACTGGTACTATGATTTTTATGAATCCTTGAAGGTGAGCGTTGGAAATCACCTTTACTTGAAATCAGATAACGAAGATGATGATGACGGTGGTGGTGATGATAATGGTGGTAGGCAAGGCTGATGATGACGATAATGATGATGATAGTGATGATGACGATGAGAAAAGTAGATAAATAAATAGTAGAAGCGAGCTATGAACACCAGAGATAAGACAGTGCAAAATCTAAGTGTAGCAGGGTGAGTCAGAAGAGGTGTGAAATTGCTGTTTATAATGTGCAGCTGTTGCATCATAGATGCATAAGTGCTATGGAATTTTAATGCTTCTCTTGTTGACGTTGCTACTGCTGCTGATGATAGTGATGATGACGATGATGATGATGATGTTGGCGGTGGTGGTGATGACGGCGACCAGGGAGATGGTTCTAATCTGACACAACGCCAAGCAGATCTGAATTGGTCGATGCTATCGACTCCAATATTTGACTGGTACTTGTTTCACTGAGCCCGAAGGTTGACAACGGTGGAATATGAACTCAGTACAATAAACAACCGGAAGAAATGCCACCATACATTTCATCCGACGCACTAACGATTCTGCAAGCTCACATCGAATAATAATAATAATAATAATAATAATAATAATGATAATAATAATAATAATCGTCATCATCGTCAGAAGAAGAAGAAGAAGAATCCGACAAATAAAGTAAGGTTTTGCAGAAGTATTCCAAAGAATAAAGAGAAAACGATAACGGAATAAATAAACAAAAAGCATACAAAAAAAAAAAAACTCTGCATCATCATCATCACCATAATCGTTTTCGTCGTCGTCATTTTCATCATCAACACCACCAACAACAACAACAACAACAACGATAACTAAAGCAACACCAAGAAAACCCATAACAGTTAGAAAATACGCACACAAAAATATATATATGCGTATATGTACGTACTCATACACGCATACACACACACACACACACACACACACACACAGGTGCGTGTGTGTGTGTTTTGTGCTTGGACTTAATTGATGTTGCCAGATAAATAAATACTAGTTAAAAATATCGATCTGGATAAAAAGAAATCAATTAGCTGAGAATGTTTTGATAAGAGATCAATGAACGTAAGACTATTGTCAACACAAGAAGAAGAAGAAGAAGAAGAAGAAGAAGAAGAAGAAGAAGAACGGTGGAGGGGGACGGAGGGGGAATGATTGTGACGTTGATAAGAATGAGGAGTTTATTTAGTGGACTATTACGAAAAATGGTGCTGGGGTGGGGGAACCATTGTTGTTCGTTCCAGTGGCTGAAGGAAATTTAAATAAATACTAATTCTTCACTTGAATTCCAAACTATGCGTGTTCGATTCCCACGTGGTTTAAATTGGAAAATTGCCATACATCATATTTTTTATATTTTTCTTCATTTTAATTCAACAATATATGCGTATGCATGTGTATGTGTGTGTACATGAGCGTGCATTTATGCACATGGCTCTATTCAGTGCGTGTGTGCATGCATATGCATGTATATGTGTATGCAGGTGTGTGTGTGTGTGTGTACGACTGTTTGCATTGAGCAGGCATATATGTACGATATGGGTATATATGTGCGTACATGAGTGTTCATATTTACGCATATATATTTGTATACCTTCGTAATTATGTATGTCTATGCCTATATATATACGTGCTTGAATGCATATTTGTCCATACCCCACCCCATATATATATATATACACACATACACATATATATATATATATAGTTGGATTTTACAGAAGAACAGAAGACGAAGACAGGTGTATAAACAACAAGCAGGTATATTAGTTTAACGGTCGGGAAGGTGAGAAAGTATTTTACGTTTCGAGCCTACGCTCTTCAACAGAAAGGAACACGAGGAAATCAACAGAGAGAGAATAAGTAAAGCTTTAGGGGCTAGCGGTCAATCATATATATATATATATATATATATATATATATATATATGATATGGTGAAGGTTTACTGTACATGCATATAAAAAAAATCTTTATACATTCAATGCAATATTGTACGAATTCAACAGAGTCACTGTACATAGAGACCACAGTGAAAGAATGTCGTTTGGTGGTTAGGGTAGTCGGCTCCCAATCGTAAGGTTGTGAGATCGATATCCGGCGGCGCGTTGTGTATTCGAGTAAGTCACTTTATTTCTCGTTGCTCCAGTCCATTCAGCCGGCAAAAATGAGTCATGCCAGTAATTCGAAAGGCCTAGCCTTGTCGCTCTGTGTTTGCTCTTTTGAGATCACAATCAGCCGATACCATTCCCCTTAAGATTTGTGCCAGTTTTCTACATTGGGAGTGAATTTTTCAACGACAGTAACAACTCTCATATATTTGAAACGTATGAATGCATGTATCGTACGCAATTATTTAATTACTCGTATATATTGGATGCATATGTATATTCTGCATGCAAGCAGATACAAGGCATAGATAGATATGTATACATACGTACAGATATATATTATTAGTTGGATATATAGATATTCATATATTGTATGCAGACACAAACATATAGACAGAGATAGGTAGACTGAGATAGGTAGATAGAGATAGAGAGGGAGAGAGAGAGAGAGAGAGGGAGAGAGAGAGAGAGAGAGAGAGAGAGAGAGAGAGGGTGAGTAGATAGATAGATAGATAGATAGATAGAGAGGGAGAGAGAGAGAGAGAGATAGAGATAGAGATAGAGAGAGAGACAGACAGACAGACAGAAAGAGACACAGAAAGACACAGACAGAGAACGTCACAGACAGATAGGTATAAACGCTAATGTACAAATAGTTTACTATTATTCCAAGCCAGTAAAAAGTTAAATCCGTAGTATTTATTGAAATTAAACATCGTCATCAACAATAATAATAATAATTATTATTATCATTATATAATTGTTGGTTCCTGCAAAAGAAATACTGTTTTGTTTCGCCCTTGCGAGCTCATCATGGTATTGCCAGGATGAGGCAAAACAATCCAATAGCCAATTACACACACGTACGCATATATATATATATATATATATATATATATATATATATATA
>NC_068983.1:41403850-41405558 GCF_001194135.2 Octopus bimaculoides | reverse complement strand
AATAATAATAATAATAATAATAATAATAATAATAATAATAATAATAATAATAATTCTTTCTACTAAAGGTACAGGACCTGGAATTTTGCGGGGAGGGGACTAGTCGATTACATAGATCCAAGCGTTTCATTGGTGCTTAATTTACCGACCCTGAAAGGATGAAAGGCAAAGTCGACCTAAGCGGAATTTCATCTCAGAACGTAACAACGGGACGAAACGCCGCTAAGCATTTTGCCCGGCGTGCTAACGATTCTGCCAGATAGCAGCCCTAATAATAATAATAATAATAATAATAATAATAATAATAATAATAATAACAACAGTAAAGGCAGCGATGTGGAGAATCGTGAAGAACGTTGGACAAAATTCTTAGTGGCATTTCGTCTGTCTTTACGTTTTAAGGTTAAATTCCACAGATGTCCACTTTGCCTTTCATCCTTTCGGAATCGAGAAAGATAAGTACCATTTGAGCACTGGGGTCGATGCAATCGATTTACCTCCTTCTCCGAAATTGCTGGGGTTGCGCCAAAATATGAAACCAATGATAATAAATAAATAAAGAAATAAATGACATGCGTAGTTAGATAAACACAGATGCTATCTTGCAAAACAGGACCATCTTCAGAATTGGTTGATTTGTTTTTATCGTTGTTTAATTGTGATATTTTTTTTTTAGAAATTATTAAAATTTCAGGAGAAACGAAGAAATGGGAAAACTGAGTAAAAATTGGAATGTTAAATTATTTATAATTTAAATATATAAAAAATACATAATTTTTCTTTGGAGGTTTTTAGCTATTTATTTATCCATTCATCTGCCTTTTCTGCTGATGAGGAAACACACACCTCTAAGAAAATACGTAATATACATACGTATATCAAGATTTTACGTCTACAGTTCTTCCCACCGATGATAAGAGTCAGTGATAACTAAATTGAAGCGTGAAGTGACTTCTGTACAATACTTATGTATTAAATTAATGTCAATTTTGGCCTTTACGTATGTTTACCTGAGTCAATATGTATACCTGTTCGCATAATATACATTAGTGCATCATCAAGTCACCGTGTTTTTGAAACAGCTGTTACGATTTGGAATAGCTTATCTAAGTTCCTCTTAATGATATATATATATATATACTTTTATGCAACATCTTTATAAACGTCTTGCTGCCATATATAACTACTTTTCCACCTCTTTTACTATCCTTTGATGTTGTCATATATATATATATATGAATAGCGGTATATAAGTATCGTCAAACATCAAATGGGAAGGCTAGGAGTATCATACTAAAGATTTCCCAGTTGATAGCGAGTACAGGTAAGACGGAAGCAAGGCAGCTGTAGCTTCTAATAAACAATGAAGACGAAGCGATTTCAAAGACGGTATGCGAGTGGTGTATGAAAAGTTTTGAGCCTTGAAGTCGTGTACCTCCATCAGAAGTCTTGTACCATGTTTTTTTTTTTTTTGAGGTTCAAGATCTGTCATACACCCCTCGTATAACGAACGATGCGACGAGTCCATTCCATGTGATCGATCAGTCTCGTAGCTGTGTTAGTAAAGAGGTAAAAACGTGAAAGAAGAAACATATTACTTACTGGTTGATCTGAGAGCCATTGAATGAGGTAAGTAGCTTTTAGGGTAGTGTCCCATTGAACTCAGTGCAGATGGTGTTCCCGTACGAGCGGCCAGTTCCGAAACTGT
>NC_068983.1:41401573-41403307 GCF_001194135.2 Octopus bimaculoides | reverse complement strand
AGAGAGAGAGAGAGAGAGAGAGAGAGAGAGAGAGAAAGAGAGAAGGAAAGAGTGAGAAAGGGACACAAGAAGAGAAAGAGAGAGAGAGAGAATGAGAGTACTATTATCAATGCCACGTGGGTTATGAATAAACATGTATGTATGTGTGTGTATATATATATATATATATATATGATAGAATGTAAACCTAAACACACACACATATATATACTTATATATATATACATATATTTACACACACACACACACACATATATGTGTGTGTATATATATATATATATATATATATATATATATACACACATATATATGTATGAGTGTACAAATTATAGGAAAGATCCAGATGAATAATTACAAGGTAGCTAAATGTTGCTTAAGTGTCCCAGGAAACAATAGTCACACTTGTGTTGGATTTTATTCCGGGGAGAAGCGAGACGTATTTAGGAGAAAATAGGGAAAATTGAGAATGGAGGGACAAACGCTCAAGATATTATTAAATCATTTTCAGCGTTTGTCTTCATTCTTAATTTCTTCTATATATATATATATATAGAGAGAGAGAGACCGAAGTGTACGTACGCCGCTATATTTTATATATATAAAAAATACAGAAATGGGACAAGAACGCAAAACATCCGGACAGTTAGGTGATGCAAAAAAGGGACAACAAAATATCCAGACAGACGATACATAGAAAACAAGGAGGGGTCATTCGGAGTTTTCTTTCCTCAGCCAAGTTCCAGATTATCTTTGCAATTTCGGCTGGTTATACTCGAGATAGCGCCAATCTGGCCAGCCCCAAGGAAAAAATAAGCTAAGAGCATTAGATTCTTTGAAAGAAAGCAGCAAATATATACGAAAACAAGGACGAAAAAAAAACAGAGAAATGTTACACAAATACAAATAACAGGACATAACAACAGGTTTCTTTCGACTAAGAACGAATTAAATTAAGCTGGCGTGTGTGGAAGTAAAGCCTTATGGCAGGGACATAAGATTTAGCAAGCACAGGAAGGAATATAGATGTTGCACGGACGTTAGTCCAACCAAGAAAGGAAGGTTAGGCCTGGCCGAACACCGCTCACGTGGGGAGAGAAGAGAGATAGTTAGAGGCAGAGGGATAGAAGAATTAAGGAGGGGGTGAGAGAGAAATGAAAGCGACACAATGAAGTGAAAGAGGGAAAGTGAGCATGAAGAGAAGGCCAGGAAATCTGAGAGAAGGGGAACGAAAGAACGTGTGTGTGTGTATCTTGATTCCAGGCTGTCGAAAATCCTCTTCTCAAACCATGGGTTCAATTCCACAAAATGACCAAATGTATAATAATTTTTGAAAAGTATGAACATGCTTCTGTGTGCATATTTATTTAAAATACACGCCATCAATTATTTCCTTTGGAATGCCTTTGATAATCCTTTTTCACAAAATAAAGTAATGGGAAAAATCTACAAAGCCTGACATTATGTTGATGCGAAAGAAGCGCTGCAAGTGGAAAAAATTCTTCTTAGTGTTTGAAAAAAGTGTGAGATAAAAAAAACAACAAAATCTGGAGTTGTTGCAGTTAAAAACATAAATCAAAAGAATTAAAAATAAAAGCGTGACGTGTAGCCGTTCTGGGTGGCTGGCAAGCTGAAAGGAAAGTGTAACGGGTGGATTGCGATAGGCGAAAGTATTACATGTCGCGCGAATTTACATAAGACTGCCTTTATGTATGTATACTTGTGTGTGTGTGTGGG
>NC_068983.1:41400750-41401563 GCF_001194135.2 Octopus bimaculoides | reverse complement strand
GGGGGGGTATGCATGTGTATGTACGCATGTGTGTGTGTAGTGTGTATGTATGTGTGAGTGTGAGTGTAGTACGTATGTATGTGTATGTGAGTATAGTATGTATGTATGTATGTATGTATGTATGTATGTATGTATTTATGCATGTATGTATGTGTGTATGCGTGAGTGAAATATGCATGCCTGTGTGTGTATGTATGTGTATGCGTGAGTGAAATATGCATGCACGTATATTCTTTTATTCTTTTACTTGTTTCAGTCATTTGACTGCGGCCATGCTGGAGCACCCCAGGACATATTCTTTGTAATCCTAATACTTATTCTATCGGTCTCTTTTGTCGAATCGCTAAGTTACGGGGACTTAAACACACCAACATCGGTTGTCAAGCGATGGTGGGAGGACAAACAGACACAAATACACACACACACATATATATGCATATATATACATATGTACAGATATATATAAGCATATATATATATATGTACAGATATATATAAGCATATATATAAATTTGATATGGACGATTCTTTCTTGTCTTACGAATAATGGTCAAACGGCTGGGTGGAATTGCGCGAAAAATTACACACTTGTGTAGAATGTTCCGGTGGCGTTGCTGAGTTTTGTATTTTTTCATAGCTCCCATGGTTATCGAGATAATATAGTATAATAATATCCTTGTGTTTATGAATGAGAAAGGAAGGGGTGATAGATGAATAAGGAAGGAAGGGGTGATGTCATACTTGGTAGTGGGATGATGAAAATTGTACGCTGAAAAATAAATCAAACAACGTTTCAACTCTGTGTGAATATAT
>NC_068983.1:41396684-41400028 GCF_001194135.2 Octopus bimaculoides | reverse complement strand
CAGTGTGTATACGTTTCTTTGCATCTCGATGTGTGTATGTGAGGCTGAGTGTTTCGATATTTGTAAATGTATTTGTAAACGTATAAGATTCCCTCTTTCTATGTGCATCATTGACATTTTTCTATGCTTGTACATACATGTGTGTATCTGTTTTTGTATTCGGGCGTGCGTTATATGTATGTCTACACACCTTTATGTATATGTTTATGTAAATGTGAAATGTGAAGGAGAGAAGTCTCATAATGTATCAGGATACTTGAAGCACGACGGTAGAATGTACGTCTTCATTTCTGTGCTATATTTAGTGTTTGTCCAGTCAGACGGATAACTTCTTTAACCGAGTTTGTGTGGCAATGGCGATGTTTGAACTCGGCACTTCAATGGTACACAGCGCCAACGGCGTATTCATTGAATGCTAAATCTGATGCCGAAATCTTAAGTAAATGCATAGCTGTCTCTCTGTCCGTACGTCTATCTATCTATCTATCTATCTATCTATCTATCTATCTATCTATCTATCTATCTATCAATCTATCAATCTATCTGTCTGTGTCAGTCTGTCTGCCTGTCTATCTGTCTGTGTGTGTCTGTCTACCTATCTATTTGTCTCTCTCTTTACTTGTCTATCTATCCTCTATCCATCTCTCTCTCTCTCTCTATCTATCGATTTTTTTCTCTCTACCCATATATATATATATATATATATATATATATATATATATATATATATATATATATATATATATATGTTTGTCTGTCTTAGGCAGACAAACTGATAGATAGGTAAACACACCGGCAGAGAGAGAGAGAGAGAGAGAGAGAGAGAGGGGGGGGTTAAGGAAATTATGTTTAACCTATGTTGGCAATAGGAAAGAAGTCAAAACAGTTCTTTGGTGCATAAACCAGGCCTTGTCAGCACTTAGTGTATTACATAGAGAACACATATAAAAAGGAACGAAGGCAGCCATCACTTATAACGTACATATGCACATATAAACCTAACTCTGAAAAACAATGAGAACAACGTCTTGCGTTTCAGCAGTGAGTTCGTCAGGAACTCCTCTTTCCCTGATGATCTCGCGTATAATTACACAAACAAATGCACTAACATGGATGAGAAAAGCTCAGCATCTCATCATACCAAAAGAAACAATGCATGAGTATGTTTCCCGAAGACTGCAGAAATATCAATATGAAGTGAAGCCTCTCATAGACTCGTGACCGCTACATCGCATCAGAATTTGAAGGTTATGCGTTTGTAACCCAAGTGTAAGAAATTGATACAAGATACGTAATAGAGGATAAAAGCAGTGAAGCCCTTGGAGCCTGAAGAGGCAGCCAAAATCATTGATTACTACACATTTATGTTGAAAATATCAAACATGCGATGAGCAGCTTCCCTCAAAATGTCATGAAGGCACGACTTTGCAATGTAAATGACATTGTCGCTAAAACAAAATGCAGAGAAAAATTGTTCCGGGATAAATATGGAGAATTTCCCGGTTATTGAATATATATATATAGAAACATTAACACGAAAGCGATTGGTAGAACATTGTCATCAAAACGTCCACCAAGTGCAAACATGTGGAAGTATTCTGACCACCCCTCAAATGACTAAATGTGAACTGACACATTGTAATACAATAAAGAACTGTGAGCAATTGGGAGTAAGTAGTTCAAGGTGAGTCATTGGCAGAGAGCGTTTAACTCCGTATAACTGTAATCGTAGTGCGTCGTATAAATATTTCTTTCTCCCTGCTTCACTGAATTATTGACCCCCCCCCCCAAAAAAAAACAACCATATCGTCGTCTCGGACATAAAGAAGTGGTACCATCACAGAGGTCAGCTGTTCTACTGACGTGAATATCTTTTTGAAAATCAAGGAGAAAAAGGTTAACTATGGACTACTACTTCTAAAACCCCCACCTTCTGCATCCAGTTTTAAAATTCACATTTATTCCATTATATAATTAACTGGCGGACTCGGTTTCCTTTTCTAAGCGGCAATCTGGAAAAGCTGGGGGGTGTTTCGAAAAAAAAAAAAAAAAAAATCAACCAACTGACCAGCTATTGCAAATACAGTCTGTAAGCAGAACAATAAAAATATGCAAGATTATTCTCAAGTTCAACAAGCAACGTTGCTTTTGTTATCTACGTTCAAACGATGGAGCTTTGTAATCTGGGAACCAGCTCCTTTCTTACTGGAAGATTTCAAATAATTAAAAACCGAAGCGATCATACATACATACATACATATACACATACATACATACATACACACAGATAGAAAGATAGATGACAGATAGATGTGCATATATATTTATATATATATATATATATGCATATATATCACGTTTCTCGAAGTTTCTTAATTCTTCTGACGTCACAAATACATATGTATGTCTGTGTGTGTGTGTGTATAAACTACTGTTCAGAACTATAAAGCTACATGTTTTTAAAGTTATTTAGAAATTTGGCTCTGTATTTAAGCGGATTAAGGTGGTGGTGGTGGTGGGGGGGACACATAATCTCTTGTAAATTAGTATTTCGTGAAAACTTTATTATCACAGAGAAATACCTGACTTTTCTATTTACCCTGACATACCAACACTTCAAATCTATAAAACCACTAATATATTTTCATTGCTTTTCCAGATTGTTTCAGAAAATATACAACTTCATCGTGTTCTCTGTGATCCAGCTGACATTTCCAGCAAACCTAAAGCCACAAAGCTTTCCGAAATTGAGTAAGGGAAGATTCTCGCGCTGAAAGCCCGAGGAATGAGTATCCGGAAGATTGCCGAGAAGATTAAAAATCCAGACGACTACAACAGGTTTCATACCGAGGGACGTCCCGAAGCTACATCAAAAAGAGATGGAAGGGCTATTGTCAGAGCTGCTCTTCTGTTTCTAAATCAAGGCATCAGCGGGAGAAGGACCCTAGACATCCCCCGTAAAAGGAGTGATTTTGTACCATGGATTCCACATGAAGAAACGGTAAGGACGCCCGTTGTTGTCCCCTTTCTATAAAGCTGTTACATTGGAGTTTGCTCGGCTGCCTCAGACCTGGGATGGTGAATGGACCAGGGTTCTGTCCTCTGATGAGAACAAATGGAATTTGGATTACCTTGACGGCTATAAGTACTACCGAGTAGTAGTTGAGAAGGTCTTATAGTGTGAAGAGCAATATCTGCCAATGGGAAGCTACCACTTGTCATCATGGCTGGTCGTTTCAATGCTGTGTAATACTGCGAAGGTAGGGGGAAAAACACAGATACACAAAAACATATATATATATATATATATATATATATATATATATGTATATATATATATATAT
>NC_068983.1:41391757-41394585 GCF_001194135.2 Octopus bimaculoides | reverse complement strand
TATATATATATATATATATATGCGTGTGTGTGTGTGTGCGTGTGTATACATACATACATACATACATACATACATATACACTATTCTTACATATACATATAAAATTTATATGTATATCAATAGAAATGTGTGTCTATCTATCAATCTATCTATATATATATATATATGAATATATATATATATATATATATATATATATATATATATATATATATATATATATATATATATATATATATATATATATATACATATATACATATATATACATATATACATACATATATACATATATACATACATATATACATACACACATATACACATACACACTCACACAAACACTTGCATTTACGTATATAGTTGTGTGTGTGTGTGTGGGGGGGGAGCATAAATGTTGCAAGTATATGTGTGTGTATATATATATATATATATATATATATACATATATATATATACATATATATATATATAGATATACATATAAATATAAGGATATAAATTCCTGAACAGAAGTATATCTATTAGTGTATATAAAAGTATGAAAGTAAAAGTATGAAGTAAGGATGTCTATTTACATGTGTGTGTGTGTTTATTTATATACACTTGTTTATGTGTACATATATACGTACACATACTTGTACGTAAATTTTGTATGAATAACTTCCTTTATACATACGCACACATGTATAAGTATATATCTACAGAGGGCTGAATGGATTTACCGACTATATAATCATAACTCGGTAACTGCAGAAGCACGTGTGTGTGTGTGTGTGTGTGTGTGTGTGTGTGTGTGTGTGTGTGTGTGTGTGTGTGTGTGTGTGTGTGTGTGTGTGTGTGTGTGTGTGTGTGTGCAAAAGAGGGGGCGAAAATGCAGAGTTAGGTTGATCTACCTTCCCTACTCCCTCACTGATCTGACATAACAATTTTCCCATTTCCAGCTAATCTAACGTTTACTTTTCCCTTTCCTTTCTTTCTCTTACTAATTCCATATTTTACCATTTTTTATTTCCTCCTCGTCTTCAACAACTTAGAATCACTCACGATTTATTTTTTTCTACCAATTTGTTCTCGTTTCTACCGAATTCTTTATCTAAACTAATGTGGGTGGCTGGTTATATGTGGATTAAAGTTCGTTTTTATCTGTAATGCGTCTCGTCATAGCTTTGTAGTCAAGGACTTCGTTTCCCATCTACATAGCATCTGGTTCGATCCCACTCTATGCCATCTCAAGAGTCTTTTTTTTTTTACTATAGTTTCGCTTCCATTAAAGATTTGTGGGTTACAGGGCGCAGTAAGACACACAGAGACCCTAAGCATTTAAAATATGTTGGTGCCCCCATAGATATGTAATTTAAAAGCCATGAGGTATGTATTCTTCAAAATGAAACAAAACTAAACAGTAAGCTGGAAAATAACATCTATTTTTGAATACTTCCACTTTATTTGTATCTGAAGAGTTTTCTCTGTCTCTCTCTATTCTTTAATGGCGAAGTCTTTGATCAGATCCTCAAAATTAGTCTTATATAGCACATCTGCTTCTATACTTAGTACGCATAAGGCACCGCAAATATTATCTTAGCTAGTTTATAGGGATTTCTTTTGTGCCGTAAACCATTTACCATTTCTGTGGTTCTCCTCACTTCCCTCTATACCCTAAGCACGTGATTTTTTTTACTTAATGCTTAATCCAGCGCTGGAAGGAAACGGAATGGAAGTGTGACCGAGTGACCAGTCCGCTCTTGTTATAGAAAAGTAGACATAACACGTCACCATGTAACTGGTTTTTGTGTTTTATTGAAGCCCTTCCACACCATTCAAATGAGGTCCTCAAGGTGATTACATACTCCCTCCTCTATATTCACAGGCGTCGGAGACTTGAAAATAGCTCAGGCACATTGGCCTTCTCCTCCTTAACGAACCTTAAAAAAAAATCAGTAGCTCGGCAGCGTTCCAAGCAACACTGCCGAGGAATTTAAACCAATATCAATGTAATTGCAAACACCCAACAGGATCTCGTCACGGATTGATGATATCAGGAAGTAAACACATTAAGAACATTTTTTTTTATCAGTTTCTGGGTTGAGCGCCGAAGTTGTACACACTAACAATTTAGAACAAACCACATACTGGAGTGTTCATTAACGGTTTTGTCTTTAGCGTCTTTTCTTTAACAGACCATTGAGTAAATATATAGATAGTTGGCCATCTCACTAATAGCTAGCATAATCATTCGGTTAATCAATCAAGCAGTTAAGTTTGTTGAAATCTTTTCGTCGACAATCGTGACATCAAATACATGCCCTCTTTACTCCAGGTCTAGTGACGAAAGGACATTCACAAATCTAATTGACTGACTGATTAACCCAACAATTAATCAAGCTATCGATTAGTTAATTGGTTAGATGATAACCAATTGACATATAAAAAAAAAGATAAAGTGAAACAGAACCAATGCGTGTTTATGCTACTGGCAAAGCGACCCTCCAGAGAAACGACAAAATTTGATTTGTTGTTTGCATCCATTTATGCAAGCTTTATATTCATGCAAAGAATTTCATAGGGTTGCTGTATGTGAGAAGCAAACGTTTCAAAATGTAGAGTTCAGCGATCATAGATCGGTCACATAATTTCCCAATCTCCAATAAACGTTAGTCCGGCTATGGGAAACCCAAGAGGCTTTGTTTCTTTTATTGATGAGAAGCAAATGTTGCTAGGTATGACAAATTGAGTCAATTGGGCGCTGACGATTTGGCATGGCTGACTAGACATTCGGCCTGTTTTTTGTGACAATGCGTTTTGGGGCAAGAAGTGAACACGGGCAC
>NC_068983.1:41389326-41391747 GCF_001194135.2 Octopus bimaculoides | reverse complement strand
TATATATATATATATATAGAGAGAGAGAGAGAGAGAGAGAGAGAGAGAGAGAAAGAGAAAGAGAGACATTACACATATATACCAAGATAGTAACACATGCAGAAACGTAATTGGAGAAAGAGAAGAACATTATTACAAGAGAAACATTGAAAAGTCTGATGTCAAACAAATCAGCGTCGAACCAGTTATGTCAAACAATCGGCGCCAAAGCAGTTGTGTCAAAACGTCTCAAACTCAAAATTATTTGTTAGATCGGAATGACATGGTTACCGCTTATGAACTGGGGTTTTATTCCTCAAATAAAATCAGTTGGAGTTATTAGGTTGTTTCGAATGAACCAAGATCTAGCAGAGCTACGACCATTAATGCCCCAGTAGTGTCTATCCTGTCATTTTAAATATATAGGGCCTCACAGTTTAATGAGTCCTTCATTCTGAAAGTAATAGGATGTGGTTTGAAAGGCACTAACTGGTATGTTTATTAGGTCGAACCACTGCGTAGAAACTTCAACGAGTAGATCTATTTTAATCTTTTTCATACGAAAATATGATACATCCACTCAAAACTTTATGACTGCGGAAAGAGTTTTATGTATCAAGCTATCCTTTGTTGAGGAATGTCATGTTTGAAGCTATTTTTTGTCGAGATATGTCAAGTTTATTGAGGCAACGTGACTTGCAGAAAATACCAATTCTATTTTTTGATAGATACTTAACATCATTACTGGTATACCTATGATTTTAATTTCGCAGGTTTAAAGTGATGGTGTGAGTCAGTAAAAATGGTGCTGGAACCATAGCTGCAAGCAGATTAAAACTGGTTCGAGGAAAACGAGAAAACCATCAAACTTCTGCGTGTTAAATGCGAGATATTCGTTAAATGGCGACATTATACTGTATTTCAGTACCTGCAAAGACAAAGACACACAAAATGCAAGACCTATGACACAGCACACGTGATGCAGTATGCACTGAACATCGTTACTATTTCTGCAGCATGCCGATGCAGCAAAAACTAATGATGAGACGCCACACGGTAGTCATACCTGAAGAAATAGCAGTCAAATTTCTCTTAGATGCCGTTCTACTACTTAAGGAAGGAAAAACATTATGACATAGTCTGAATAGAAGATTCAATAAAAGATGGGATCATCACGGCTGGAATATCTATGACCACACAATAAGTTTGCTCGATCAGGACTTACTCAGAGCTAAACAACATACTGATGCATAACTACATAGTATTATATTTTTAAAGTATTCTGTAGTATATAATTGGTTTCAAATTTTGGCACAAGGCCAGCAATTTTGAGAAAGAGGGTAAGTCGATTACATCGACCCAAGTCTTTAACTAGTATTTAATTTATGGACTCCAAAAGAATGAGAGGCAAAGTCGACTTCGGTGGAATTTGAAACCAGTAAAGACGTCCGAAATGCCGCTAAGCATTTTGGTCGGCATGCTAACAGCTCAGCCAATTCACCGCCCAGTGATATAATAATATAATACAGGGTGGGCCAAAAGTAGGTAAACACTTTTAAAATTGACTTATTTGTTTTTTACAGGTACCGTGAATAATGTGCTGTGTGTTACAGTGTTCTGGGACGTTTGAGGAATGTTCCCATGTTGAAGGAGGACATTTCGATCATTTATGAGATTAAACTGTGTTTCATAAATGTAATTGTAATAAATGAATGTAAAAGTAATAAAATGGAAGAATTTCAAAGTGTATAGCTACTTTTGGCTCACCCTGTATAATAATATTAGCATTTCATATTTTAAATCTCTGAGCGAGAGATAAGTAGTAACAGTACAGAACAGTAAAGTTTATTTGCCAACAAAATGTGGCAGTCTTATACAGGACGGTGTTACTACTGTTTTAGCCCCAGGAAAACATCTTTTCCAGCTGGCTACCGATATACAGTTTGTGTCCGTATATTATGAGTAAGGAAGGTTATATTCCCCATCACTAGCCTGTGATTGTCTCACATCGAAAACGGGAAACAACCCAGGAACCTAGATCTGTAAGTATCACGATGTCTTGAGATGGGGGCGATACTCTCCCTTGCTCATACTATACGGACACAAACTGTGTCACGGTAGCCAGCTGGAAAAGATGTTTTCCTGGGGCTAAAACAGTAGTAACACCGTCTTGTATAAGACTGCCACATTTTGTTGGCAAATAAACTTTACTATTTTGTATGTCGTTTCACTCTTTCTTTCTCTCCGCTGAAGTTTTGACTAAATGAGCAGAAACAAGGAAAAACTAGAAAATTATTATTATTATTATTATTATTATTATTATTATTATTATTATTGTTATTATTATTATTATCATTTTGGTGGAAGAGACGAAGACATTAGATTTCTTTTCTTCTTCCTCTCTATACCATCCCCTATATATGTGTGTATATATATGTATAT
>NC_068983.1:41387903-41389215 GCF_001194135.2 Octopus bimaculoides | reverse complement strand
TCTCTTATACCTTTACTTGTTTCAGTCTGTGGTCATGCTGGTGCACCACTTCGAAGTTTAGTCGAACAAATCGACAGCAGTACTTATGTTAAGCTTTGCACTTATTACCTTTCTTTCTCTCTCTATATTTTTTTATTATTAAAGCAGCACAAGCTTGACAAAACTGCTAATACAAGCATATTACTATACCTTAGATATTCGAATACATGCGTGCGTGTGTGTCCCAAACTAAGGAATGGAGTAGATAAAATCCAGGCTACATATGTTTCACAGCTAGCAGAACCTCAGAAACGGTAATTATGTAAACGAGGGGTAATCCGCTAGCTACTTGTCGGGCCAAAGATACCTTAATCAAAATAAGTTAACATTGTTGTCAACGGATTTCATGGTGATTCGCAGGAGATTTGATTGAATATATATACAATTGTATGCTTTAGATTCAGTATATTTCAGCAAATACGCTATGTAATAATACGTACGCGAAAATATTTGGAAACGTTCAAAATATGATTATACACCAATGCATTGTGATTTGATTGGTTGCCAAAAAAAAAAAAAAAAAAAAGCATTTTAAGATGCGTCAAACACTCAGGCATTCATCGAAATGTAGAGTTATAAGAAAGGACAGGTGGCACGTGTGTATGCTACGAGATTAAAGGATGTTGATATTAATAATTATAAGAGCAATCGATTCATTATAGAACACAAGTTCCTCTACGTTAAATACTCCAAGAGATCTAGAATCTGTTTATCGGGGAAACACATTACGTTAATGCCTATTCGAATTTCTGATGATTTCTGATGAACGCTTCTACGCATATTTATTTGGGAATTTCTAACTATTGATTTTAAAAAATAAAAGAAGGGGTAATATTTATGACATATTCAGGTCGTCAGAGACCAATGAAACATCTAGATTTCCCAAGCGGTCACCCATTTAAATACCAGCTTGGCTTCGATGATCAGAAAAGAATCAGTGATTCTGCGTAGCGTGTATGGTAGTAATCAAAACGGCTAATATTATGTCCACGTTTTTCAAGAAAGCAATTGTCTGAAGATAGGTTGCTTAAGTAAGACACAAAACTTTAAATAACGATGTATTACCTATAATGGAATATATCATATTGTATACTTCATACTTACACATATACTGATATATGTGTTTGTGTATATATATATATATATATATATATATATATATATATATATATTCGTATTTTTCTTCAATACGTTATACACACACACATATATGTCATATAGAGATTTGATATCTGATGTATACCTCATCATGCATTTGTTCTATTATACTATT
>NC_068983.1:41386673-41387362 GCF_001194135.2 Octopus bimaculoides | reverse complement strand
TAGGTTGATAGGCTGATACATAGACAGACAATATACATATATATATATATATATATATATATATATATATATATATATACATACACGAAGTCGGTTGTACTGAAAAAGTTTCTGGATCCGGGTAAAGGAAGATACAGAAGGATCAGTTAATGATTTTATTGAACAATAGTCCCCTATCAAATTCATACACTTATTGCAGCGGTTCTTCAGTTCTTCTAAAAGAACTCGGAAGGTTGGGTCTTCAGCCAGGCCTTTCCCGACACCCTTAAAACTAGGATCTTTTCAACACCCCTTCGTATATACGCGCACACACACGATTTATGCACGCTCATAAATATTTCGTATTCGCTGGTGTATTTAGATGTAACAGACTTTTGCTCTATCCTTGAGGCAAATAAAAATGTTTGCTACGACCACCGCTACAACCAGCACTACTGCTGCTGCTGCTACTGCTACTACTACTACTACTACTACTACTACTACTACTACTACTCATCGAATGCTTCCGTACAAGTGCAACGGTCGTGCGTTGCCAGTGAATTATTGAGTGATCCCCATACAAGTGCTGTCGCTTGCAGCAATAGAAATAAAAAGGGAGTGTGTGTGTGTGGGGGGGGCTTTTGTTTGTGTGTGTGTGTGTGTGTGTGTGAGAGAGTTGCTTGGAGTATTTGTGTGTAGGTATATATGTG
>NC_068983.1:41384029-41385192 GCF_001194135.2 Octopus bimaculoides | reverse complement strand
TATATATATATATATATATATATATATATATATATATATATATATATATATTTTTTCACCAATATATTACAGAAATAAAATCATATAACACATTACAATTATTTACATGTAACATATATGCATAGTTGCATCACATACAGAAGTACGCATATACAGCAAAGAGCATGAAGTAAAATTAGTTCGTAATGTACTAAACCTTTTTATTGGGTTTACTATCAGTTTTGTATTTAGCTATTTAAATTTTGGGTGATATCCAAGAAATTTACGATACTGAAGTCAGTAGGGATGCTTCTTCTTAGGTTGAAACTATTGAAGCTGCTTATGAAAGATCGTTCTGAAATGTGTCTAGTGTCTGCCACCTTCCACAATTTGAAACGGCAAGCCCATTATCACTATAGAGCACGATATTTGATATAGCAGAATTTCCTAGAATTTCTAGCATAGATATGACCAACGTTTTTGCAAATATCGGTGCTATAAGAGAATTCCTTACCAGCATCCAGTAAACTTAATATTGATATCAACATCATTATTATACATATGACTATGTACATTAACGAATCCAGGGTGTTCTTGAACTGATATCGATATCAGCGTAAAAATTCTATGATGCTAAGCTTATTGAACTAAAAGCCGTGTTTATGGCTAATAATATTGAACCAACTAATTCCAGTATAGGTATTGTTCGTTTACTGGAATCTGGTTGGTTACCTTATCTTAATTGTTTTCGCTAATATATACTTGCTGACTAACCATACTCCAGTTTAGAAGAATTAATTTATCAAACATTCTAGATCTGAAGCAGAATTCTCCTTGTGATCCTTAAGCGTAAAGTACACTTCTTGTTTAACTAGACGCTTTAAGCCATTATCGAATTTCACTTTCTTCAGGTAAATAATGTAATTCACTGTTTATATAATTGTAAGTGTTTACACAAAGCTTTTGGTAATTTTCTACTTTATGTATAATATTACACGCACAGACTCACACGCACGCACACATAAATAATGTGTGCGTGCGTGTGTGTGTGTAATTGTTGGTGTGTGTGCATGCATCTATACATATACACCGCATGAATACATACACACATACAAATATATCCACTCATTTATTTATATATAACTATCTATCTATCTATTTATCTATTTCTCTCTCTCTCATAT
>NC_068983.1:41381438-41383929 GCF_001194135.2 Octopus bimaculoides | reverse complement strand
TTATATATGTATATATACTTATATACATATATGTGTGTGTGTGTGTGTGTTTGCGTGGGTGTATATATATAAATGAACACACACATATATATATATACATACATATATAAATATAAACATATATATATATTTCTTTTAGTTCTTTTAAGTCTATTAGTCATTTGACTGCGGCCATGCTGGAGCACGACCTTTAGTCGAACAAATCGATCCTAGGACTTATTCTTTGTAAGCCCAGTACTTATTCTATTCGTCACTTTTGTCGAACCGCTAAGTGACGGAGACGTAAACACACCAACGTCGGTTGTCAAGTGATGGCGGGGTAAAACACAGAGACACAAATACATGCATACTTATATATATAGGACGGGCTCCTTTCAGTTTGTCTACCAAATCCACTCACAAGGCATTGGTTAGCCGGTGGCTATAGTAGAAAACACTTGCCCAAGGTGCCACGCTGTGGGACTGAACCCGGAACGATTTGGTTAGGAAGCTTCTTACTACACAGCGACATATATATATATATATATATATATATATATATATATATATATATATATATATATATATAAAACGGAGAGAAATATATGCATATACCCATACAAAAGCACTGTAGGCGAAGACATAGACATATGTGGTTAAAAGCTAGCTTTGGTGTCACTTGGTTCCGAGTTCAGTCTCACTGAGCAGCACCTTAGACAAATGTGTTCTTCTGTAGCCCCACGCATTGTGCGCGTTTGTGGTAGAGAGAAACTATGGCAACTATGTGCTTTTATATACAAATATGTATATGTGTGTGTATGTGTGTATGTGCCCCGAATATCGCTTGGCAACCACTTTCTGGATCCTTGGTAACGAGTGCAATGATTGAAATAAACTCATCGATAAAATAATACAAAATGATACGTTGGCAGAATCGTTAGAACGCAGAGCAAAATGCTTAGCGACATTTCTTCTGTCTTTATGCGTTGATTTCAAATTCTTAAATTGACTAGATATTTTATCGATCTAGGTTGCCAGACTGCTAGATTACGGCAGAATTTGAAACCAGAACATAAAAACAGACGATATGTCGCTAAGCATTTTGCTTGGCGTTCTAATGGTTCTGCCAGCTCATCACTTTGTATTATTTTATTGATGACAAATTTACTGTGGTTATTTCGATCCTAACACTCGTTGCCAAGGATCAAAGATGCACGAGTGTATGTGTGAGTACATGTTAAACTTGTCTATATTTAACACGAATATTTTCTATATTTTATTCAGCGTTCTATATTTTATTCCTTGCGTTACTTGAAACACACGTGAGCACACTCCTAGACTGTCGCATACCCCTTTCATGTATATCCAGTTTGTTTATTCCAGCTTGTGCAAGCTTTACACAGGTCGACAAAAGATACTATTTACTGTTCATCATATTCCCCAACACGCATGTGAAAGACGGGTTCCAGGTTGTTAGCTGACGACGTCCAAACACACAGAAACGAACGCATTCTACCAAGCGTTCATAATAATGTTTCTATCGTCTTGGCTCAACAGCCCTCACTATTTGTTTTTGCTGTCTTGTTCTCACTGTCCTGTTCTTGTTACCACTTTCACCCTCCGCAAAAAATCCCAAATTTTATTTAATTTGCCTTGCGGGAAGGACTGTTTTAACGAAGTCACGTACAGTCCTTGCCTTCGAAACACGGAGTAGATGAAACAAGGACAACTGACGAAGGGGTATACTCTTTATGTTGCATGTCTGGTTTCTCTGTTTTTTGGGTCTTTTTTTGTTCGAAAAAAGTTCGTTTTCTATGTTTCCGGTTTTATATTTTCGTTTTTCATTGTGTTTAAGGTTTTTTTTTAATGTCCTATACCCATATATGCATGTATGTATACATATAGACGTAGGTATGTACATATATGGTACAAATATATGTGTTTATGTGTACATATATATATGTGTGTTTACGTCCCCGTAACTTAGCAGTTCAGCAAAAGAGACCGATAGAATAGGTACTACGCTTACAAAAAATAAGTGCTGGAGTCGATTTGTTCGACTCAAGGGCGGTGCTCCAGCATGGCCGCAGTCAAATGACTGAAACAAGTAAAAGAGTAAAAGGAAGACACATACAACGAGGTCGTACACACGTCAATTTTGAAGCTCCAACGATGCTACACGGTGGTACACATACACACAAGTGTGTGTGTACATTCTGAAATATGCTCTGGAAGAAGTGACACGTTAGCCTTGAAGTATGGACTAGCAACATTTGTCTCGTATGTGAGTATTTATGCTCATATAATTGATGTTTGCTGGTTTTCTGAAACACGTGTATATTATTATGTAAAGAATATATACATTGTCTGTATTCATAATGTATGTATGGATGGATGGATGTAAGCATATGTGTATGAGTGTAAATATATGTATATGTGTGTATATATAACTATCTTCTTATATATCTCTCAACAGACACACACACTAAGACACGCATATATATATATATAT
>NC_068983.1:41371670-41379967 GCF_001194135.2 Octopus bimaculoides | reverse complement strand
ATAGATAGATAGATAGATAGATAGATAGATATAGACATATGCATACATATATATATATATATATATATATATGGAGAGAGAGAGAGAGAGAGACAGAGAGAATAAGAGAGAGTGAGTGACAGAGAGAGATTCCGTTTCTTAAGAATTTACAAATCAAATATTGAAAGATAGAAGAGGAAGTGTTTGCTCAATGCATACTGCAAGAATCCTGTTGCACGTGCTGAGGTATGTGGTAGCATAACGATGACGTCACGTATTGTCATTACACATGCGTGTGCACGTGTGTTACGTTAACGCATGGACATCGGCGAGGGGGGGAAGGGATTGTTGCGTTATTGTTTGATTGCGTCGTATGGGGTCATGTTCTGTGCACGTACTCTGAACGTGTGTGCATTCGTGCGTGACGAAAAATGGGCTGGAGGAGGAAAGCATATATATATATATATATATATTTGTAGGTTAAATATTTAGGTAGATATAGAGAAATATGCATATGCACTCGAACACATGGACGCATACGCATGTGCACGTATGTGGTTTCATGCGCGCGCACACACGCATAAATATATAGACATATACATACATACATACATACATAGAAATATATACAGATTAAGACGGCGAGCTGGCAGAAACGTTAGCACGCCGAGCGAAATGCTTAGCGGTATTTCGTCTGCTGCTACGTTCTGAGTTCAAATTCCGCCGGGTCGACTATGTCTTTCATCCTTTCGAGGTCGATTAAATAAGTACCAGTTACGCACTTGGTTCCATATAATTGACTTAATCCGTTTGTCTGTCCCCTCTGTGTGTAGCCCCTTGTGGGCAGTAAGGAAATAATAAATATATACTGATACATATATATAAAACACCTTTGACTCTGGAAACCTTCGGTTGGTAAATTAATACAAGACTTGTCAACCATCAGTGTTTTCGTAATCAATTTGAAAATCCATTGCACGGATGATTAGCCCATTCAACTTCACCATAGCTTTACCTGTTTCCATCTCTCACGACGAGGACGAGCGGTTGGGCTTTGAGCGCAAGTATGGAGCGCAAGTGTAATTGGGATATGTAAAACACTGCCTAAATATCAATCTTGAGAAATTAGGCTTCTCAAAACCAGAAAGGAGGAAGCTAATTCGAAGACTACAGATTCAATCCATTGCTGGAACTGTAAAAATCTGTGAAACTTTCCAGACGTTTATCATTTAAATATATATGAGCATGTCTAGATATGCAATTATATGCAGGAAAGGATAAACATAAAACAAAACAAAAATCTACACGCATTCGTTCATATATATACATGCATATATGCATACATACATACATACAAAAATACTCTGTTGTTGATGTTGAAATTTCAATGGAGGAACCTTGGATCTAGGTTAGGAACCGGTTCTTTCTCTTTTGGCAAGAAATCTTGAAATAAACTGAATAATGACATACATACATACATACAAACATACAGACAGACAGATTGAAAGTTCAGATTTATACCTGTAATTATTGGCGCGCTGGGATATGTAACACACAGCCTAAATATCAATCTTAAGAAATTAGGCTTCTCAAAACCAGAAAGGTGGAAGACTACAGATCCAATCCATCACTGGAATTGTGAAAAATTGTAAAACTTTCCAGAAGTTTATCATTTAAATATATATGAGCATGTCTAGATATGTAACTCTATGCATGAGAATACATACATAAAACATACAAATCAGCACATACATACATACATACATACATGCATGCATTATACATACATACATTAACACAAGCGATATGTAACACACTGCCTAAATATCAATCTTGAGAATTTAGGCTTCTCAAAACCAGAAAGGAGGAAGCTAATTCGAAGACTACAGATTCAATCCATCACTGGAATTGTAACAATCTGTAACACTTTCCAGAAGTTTATCATTTAAATATATATGAGCATGCTTAGATATGCAAATATATGCATGAGTAGATAAACATAAAGGAAAACACAAATCTGCACGCATTCGTAGACGACTATGACCGTTACTGTGTAACAATCATATCCTAAATCAGTTGTTCTCAACCGAGTCCATACGACTAATTCAAAGACTATAGATCCAATCCATCACTGGAACTGTAAAACTTTCCAGAAGTTTATCATTTAAATATATATATATGAGCATATCTAGATATGCAACTATATGCACGAGAATACATAATAAAACATACAAATCTGCACATGCATACATACATACATACAAAAATACCCTGTTGTTGATGTTGAAATGCAATGAAGGAACCTTGGATCTAGGTTAGAAACCGGTTCTTTCTCTATTGGCAAGAAATCTTGAAATAAACTGAATGATATACATATATAGATACATACATATATACGTACATACATATGTATGTATGTGCGTACGCTTGCATTGATATATCTGTTACACACACACACACGTATATACATATATAATCCGGAAATCAGGAGGTTTGTGTATATGTGTGGGTGTATGTGTGTGTTTGTGTTTGAGAGTATTCATTTATGTATACAATCGCTTATTCGCGAATGCCGAGAGGGAGAGAAAGGAATACAGTGATAAGCACTCAGGGAATGTCAAACAAGACACACACACATGCACAATCAATCGCACTCACATTGGCATACACATATACACAGGCATTCACATAGACAGACACATTCACAGAATAGAAAGGGTGAGAATTCAAAAGAACTGGAAGGAAAGGCAGAGAAAATAAACTCTACAAAAGACAAAGTAATAAAGAAAAAAAAAATGTTTTGGAAGAACAATAGAAAGGAAGTGTGACCGGACGCCATGTTTGAGATTGAGTGAGAAAACAATATCAATGATACTTCCTCACTCTTTCTTTCTCTCTCTCTCTCTCTGTATATATCTTTTTATCTTTTAACTATTTCATTCATTTCCCTGAGGCCATGCTGGGGCACGGCTTTGGAAAATTTTCAGGTGAACGAATCGACTTTCAGTACCATTGCCGAATCGCTAGTTTAACAGGAACGTAAACAAACCAACACCAGTTGTCAAGCAGTGGTGGTAGTGGTGGGGAGAAGACAAGCACAAGCAGGAACTCACACGCATGTAGGCTTGCTGGCCACTTTTTTCCCACCACCGACTTCTAAGGGTATTTTACCTGATTTTCTAAGCCGTTTTCAGAGCCATCCTGCGTTCTTCAATTCCCTTAATCTGTCTCTGTTTCTCTGTCTGTCTGTCTGTCTGTCTCTCTCTCTCTGTATATTTATATTTATGATTTGTATATGTAAAATGTGTGAATAGCTTACTATAGGCGCAAGCGTGGATGTGTCGTAAGAAGCTCGCTTCCCAACTACATGGTTTCGGGTTCAGTCCCACTACGTGACACCTTGGGCAAGTGTCTTCTAATGTAGCATCGGGCTAACCAAAGGCTTGTGAGTGGATTTGGTAGACGGAAATTGAAAGAAGCCCGTCGTATAAATGTGTATATATAAATATATATATGTGTGTGTGTGTGTGTGTGTGTGTGTTTGTGTCTGTATTTGTCCTGATGTGTTTAGATTGGGAAATCTCAGGGGATTTTGCTAGTCTCCGACTCTTTCACTCTCTGCGGTCTGTGCTCAAACTACATCTTGCTTATTATTATTATTATTATTATTATTATTATTATTATTATTAAGAGAGGCGAAATGGCAGAATCGTTAGCACACTGGTCAAAATGCTTAGTGGTATTTCGCCCGTCGCTACGTTCTGAGTTCGCCGAGATCGACTTTGTTTTTCATCCTTTCGGAGTCGATAAAATAAGTACCAGTTGAGCACTGGGGTCGATCTAATCGACTCAAACCCACCTCCCCCAAGCTGCCGTTATGGCAAAATTTTGAAATAATAATTATCATTATCTAGAAGTGGTTAAGAGCGATGAGGTTCTCGAGGAAACTCTAGGAGTCAACGTGGAGGAACCAGCTGGACTGTTTTAGAGGATTATCGGACCGGCAACTATCATGGATGACTTCGAGAAATCCTTGACTTGGTAGAGCATCCGTTCTCGTGTGTAGGATGAATCTGGCAAGCGGCCGCATCCACCGTGAGCGTTACCCCACCACTCACTTTTAATAAGGCAGGGCAGGCGGTATTCCTTTGTCTGGTGGCTATGGTGAAAAAAGTTACTGTGGACGAGGCTGAAATGATTGAGGAAAGACACCTTCCTCTTCGGTCAAGCTCTCATCGACTTTTAAGTTCCGCTTGGAAAAGAACGAGAGGGTGGTGAGGAAAGTGCCACCTTCCAGTGAAATTGTGAGAAGACAGGTGACTGTGACAAAAATGGTTGGAGTAAGTAAGTAAGCACCTGTAGATTGGAGAGCAGGAGAGAGGGCGCGTACCTTTGGTGGTTAGGGTAATTTTAGATCTGTGGGATTTCTTGCTTAACCTTGGTTGTATAAGGAGGACTGCAGCTTTTATGTGTTCATATACTGTCTATGCTATGTATATCGAATTTCATTGCCTTTTCCATTTCTTTCTCCCCATCTTTTACCTAAATTCCCCACACACATTGTTGAATTTCCTTATGCTGTTCCCCTTATCCATGGCCCCGTGGTTAAATAATAATGGCAATAATAATTATTATTATCATTGAGTAAGAGAGCTGTGCATGCCATCAAAGTGACACTGGGGTACAAATATACGAAGCCCAATATACCCATCATGACTACTCGTCTGCTAAGTGTACACCAGACACATGCATCACAACCATATGTACACGACATGGTAATCTCATATTAAGATAAACAGCGCATGACCTCGTAGGTGGGGACCAGTTAGAAGTTTCTTCAAGTTGAGTAGCCCATCTCACTCAAAAGGTCTCTGAATAAGGGTTGTTTAAGGATGTTAAACGAAACAGCCACGTTTCCAAAGGTGAATTATCCAAACCCCAAAGAATTCCTCTCAACACATGGCTATGATGCTCCCCCACTACTTCTGCTCGTGATATGCACATATCGTCAGCCACCAAAGGACATGCCCAACTAGTTAAGGTCAAACAAGTGTCAAGCAGATCTGTGGCATTGAGCAGAATATTTGTTGTAGTTCATCTTTTATATTATTATTATTATTATTATTATTATTCTTATTCTTATTCTTATTATTATTATTATTATTATTATTATTATTATTATTATTATTTAAAGGCGGCGAGCTGGCAGAATCGTTAGCACGCCGGACGAAATGCCCTTGTGGGCAGTAAAGAAATAAGAAACGTTAGCACGCCGGGCGAAACGCTTAGAGTTATTTCGTCTGTCCTTACGTTCGGCGTTCAAATTCCGCAGAGGTCGACTTTGCCTTTCATACTTTCAGGGTCGACAAATTAAGTACAAGTTGCGTACTGAGGGTCGATCTTATCGACTGGCCCCTTCCCCAAAATTTCAGGCCTTGTGCCTTTAGTAGAAAGGATTATCATTTTTATTATTATTATTATTATTATTATAATTATTATTATTATTATTATTCCCATGATGCAAGTAGATAAAAGCATAATTACTTATTCTTATCAACATCTTCATGATCATGATCATCATCATCATCGTCGTCGTTCTCTCACACCTCCGGTGTATTATTTCCCAGACTAAGTAACAATGATAGAATGAAGAAAACAATCCTTTCAATGTTGTCTGTGTGTGAAATATCTCACGGTCAGAGAGAATGAATGGAACAGTCGTGAGTAATATATATACATTGTGTGAGTGTGTGTGTGTGTGTGTGTGTGTGTGTGTGTGTGTGTGTGTGAATGCATGTGCATGTGCGTGCTATACACGCATTCATACACACACACACACCTGCAAACGCACACTCCCATACATTCATAATGGGTAATGGTGGCGGCAGTGGTGATAGAGACCGGGTGATAGAGATTGTCTCGAAATTTGTTGCGGGGGTAGTGGTGGTGGTTGTGATTATATAGGTGGCGCCGGTGGTGGTGGTGGTTGCGGGGTATTAATGATGGTGGTGGCGGTGGTTGTGATGGTGGTGGTGGTGGAGCCTATGTTGGTCATGATAACATGAAGAAGAAAAAGACAAATATAAGCAATTTATAAAAGCAGGAAGCCGGGATTCCGTCGGTTACGACGACGAATATTCCACTTGTTTCGATCAACGGGAATAGCCAGCTCGTAAAATTAACGTACAAGTGGCTGAGTACTCCACTGACACGAATACCCTCAACACAGTTCTCAGGGAAATTCAGCGTAACACAGATTGTAACACAGCGTAACACAGACTGACCCCTTTGAAATACAGATACTTCTCATATTTGGCAGCTGAGTGGACTAGAGCAATGTGAAACAGAGTGACTTGCTCAAGGACACAATGTGCCTCTAAGAATTGAACTCACGACTTTACAATCATGAGCCAAATACTCCAACAGCTGAGGCAAGGGCTTCACAAGATTTTTACAAAGGTGGAATTATGAAGTCAGTCTGTCAAGGACGGAATGCGGTCATGCTGCCTTTAGTCGAACAAATTGATTCTAGGACTTGTTCTTAGTAAGCTTAGTACCTACTCTATCAGTCTCTTTTGCCTAACCGCTAAGTTAAGGGGACGTAAAACACACCAAAATTGGTTGTCAAACAATGGTGGTGGTGAGGGGGACAAATACAGGCACACAAACATATATATATAGATGTTTTCTATCTTTGCAATCAAATTTGATTACAAATAATTCAAATTTGATGGCAAAGAATTCAAACTAGATCGAAAACATCTATCTATATATATATATACATATATACGATGGGCTTCTTTCAGTTTCTGTCAACCAAATCCACTCATAAGGCTTTGGTCGGCTCGAGGCTATAGTAGAAGACACTTGCCCAAGGTGCCATGCAGTGGGACTGAACCCGGAACCATGTGGTTGGGACGCAAGCTTCTTACCACACAGCCATTCCTGCGCCTATATCTGAATAAAATATATATATATATCCGAAATATTGGATCAGGGGATCGGCTGATACCAGAATATATTTGTCTGGGGGTACGAAATTATACACAGATGCAAGACATTGCTTTGAATGTTGGTCACCGGGTGGGTTACATTAAAGATACCCAAGTAATAAATGATAAATCTGAACAGGGTAGCAACGAAGTATATCCCATTAAAAGTAATTAAACACCAGTGGCGGGAGGTCGGGTACTTCTAAACAGGGCAACAAAAGAGCAGGACCAACCTAAGGTACTTCTAAACACCTCACTGGTGTTTGGGTACCTTGCCGTTTATATTTTAGCTTCTTCATTGTTTAGCATTTAGATCACACTGTAATCAAGTCTGTATATCTTTGTCCTGTGATCGATATAATCGATTACGGTAACAATTTGGAGACTGATTTAGTGATATTCCTGTAGTACGAATACATGCAATGGCCTTGTGCCAAAGATAGAATTAATTATTAGAGGAAATCAAATATAACAAGCGATTAACAACAACAACAACAATAATAATAATAATAGATAAACAAATAAATAAATAAAAACAAAACATATCCGAATACTTAATTATAGCAATTATATCGCCCTAAGTAAAGTTACAACAGCCAGGCTGTCTCCTAATATTAAAGCTGTTCAGTTAACCTTATAGTTTCAATTATACGCATACACACACACACAGACACATGATTAGTTTATATATGTGTGTACGTGTGTACATATGTATATATGTGTGTACGTTTGCAACTATAACTAAAGCTATTATACAAATATATGCAACTATGTATGTGTTTATGTCTATACATATAAGTGTCTGCGTATGTGCGCGCGCGTGAGTGTAACAGTCAAAATACCCCACGAAAAGAGTAAAAAGTAAAAACAATAAAAACTCTCGAAATTCCCGTCCCTCTCTCCACGTCACAATCACGTGACAATGACCTAAAACATAAATAACGGCAGCCATATTACTCTATGTCACGTGATACATGTCTTAGCTATTGCCAACGCTGTGATATTTAGGATAAATAGCCATTCACCAGAAAGACATATTGGTGAGTGCATTTTTAATTTAACTGCAGACGGAGAGAAGACAGCGAGACGTAATCACACGGACTATGACGCATACACCCCGCCACAGATATACTAATCCATATAAACGAATATATATATATATATATATATACATACACACACACACACACACACACACACACATATATATATATATACATATAACAGTAAGATGTTATTAATAAAAGAGTTAATCATATAGCTTATTAAAAGAAAATTTAATCGTCCATTTAATGAAAACTATTTCGTGGAATTACACATAGCACA
>NC_068983.1:41368097-41371263 GCF_001194135.2 Octopus bimaculoides | reverse complement strand
TATATCTATACACACACGCGCAAACAACCCCCACACACACATATACAACGGGTTTCTTTTAGTTTCTTATTTCTTTATTGCCCACAAGGCGCTAAACATAGAGGGGACAAACAAGGACAGACAAAAAGGGTTAAGTCGACCCCAGTGCGTAACTGGTTCTTAATTTATCGACCCCGGAAGGATGAAAGACAAAGTCGACCTCGGTGGAATTCGAACTCAGAAAGTAACGGTAGACGAAATACCGCTAAGCATTTCGCCCGGCGTGCTAACAGTTCTGCCAGCTCGACGCCTCTTAGTTTATGTCTTCGAAATCCGCACGCTAGGTTTTGGTCGGCCAGAATCTATAGTAGAAGACACCTGCCCAAGGTGCCACGCAATGGGACTGAACCCGGAAGCATGGGATTGGAAAGCAATCTTCTTACCACACATCTACGCCTACAACCATAAATATATATATGTGTGTGTGTGTGTGTGTGTGTGTGTGTGTGTGTATTACACTGTCCACCCGCCCAGTTCAGCTTTAAGATGCAAGAACATTGATGAAACTTCGAAACAGCATGCATTAGGAAACATAATTTTTTTCTCGTTTGCACATCATTAATACTTCTATCATTATCACCATCATCATCATCATCATCAACAGCAACAACAACTACTGCAACAAAATCAGCATTAACGTCATCGTAATTTACTACATTAACAGTATTATGACATCATTTATGTATATATATGTGTGTGAGTGTGCGTGTGTGTGTGTATTTATATGTATATATATATATATATGTCTTGTTTGTATGTATATATGTGTTTTGTTATGTGTTTGAATAGAGGACACAGAGACACTTCCTCAAAATGGACGGTGGAATCTCTGCTAAACCTGACAACCATGACGGAACTGAATGAGAGCCCTCTAATCATCCAAATGCTCTGATTTTCTTCTTTTTTTTGTCTTTTTTTTTTGTCTATAATGACATCATCACCAACCAAATCTTGTGAACATTAGATACAATAAAGGAAATCAAAATCTTGAAAATACCAAGGGGAGATAAATCCAGCCATGGGGATCAACAGATGGCAAAAAAATCAAAACACAAATCATCCTTGATTGGTGAGGGTCGAATGAGATGAAAATATTGCTGAGCATGATAATCCACTGGAGTTTAATACCCTTGAATTTATTATTTAGAGTGGAGGAGTATTAGTATTCCGTTAATCCAATAAATGATGGTGTATCCCTTAATCCTTAGGGTGAATATTGGTAAGTTTTATAATCCACAGATTCCGAGTTGCTGAATTGTATAATCCGTTGGAAGAACATTACTGAGTCATAGAATATAATCCAGAGGGGTCAGATTAGTGAACCACTAATCCACGTATTCAATACTGGTGATTGCTGTAATCCATGTGGTTAGAATTGGAGAATTAGTTAATCCATGAGTCAATATGGGGGTGGTTATAATCCATTAAGTCCATACATATGTGGTATATAATCCATAGGGTCAACACTATGAAATCCGTTAATCCATAGAATAAATACTGATGAGTTAGATAATCCATAGAATCAATGTTGAGATATCTCACAATCCACAGGGGTTAAGCTGTAATATAATATAATCCATACGGTAAAATCTGGGATATACCATGATGTGTAATATCCCAAAATCCATAATGAGAACAGAGAGATTTCCAATAATCCAGAGTTTAGAAAATTATGTATCCCATAATCCATAGGGTCAGTATTGGGTTGTCCCAATTCATAGAGGCATTAGATAAACACTGAGGTTTCGTTTTCATAAAGTTGGTCAAGAAAAAATCAGGTTAGCAGAGATCATCAGTCCATCCTTCAACAATTTCAACGAATAGACGGAATGCAACACAGCGCAATAAACTACTGAGCTGAGACATTTGTGATATATATATATATATATATATATTTCTCCCCCTGCTTACATTGACAAGTTATTATTTCTACTTTTCTACTTTAAGGTTTGTCTTGGTTTAAGATCTAGTGTAAGGTGTGAACCTCTTACCTTTTGGTTGATTATCCTCTATCCGACCGATTTGGTCGCAATTATAAATTCACACGAACTGATGTCATTAGAAGTGATACAATTTAAACAAAACAAATAAATATAAAACCAATTAATCCGTTAATGGCGGACTGAGAAACTACAAAGGAAGTCGATAAAATAGCTGCAGAACTTCCTTAGTAGCCGGCAGAATGATATAGATAATATAAAATTATAAACGAACTGTAAAAAAAAAAATCTTTGAGTAACACAGGTGAGAAATTAGACAAAATATGTAAGGTGAAGCCAATAAATGAAAAACGAAAACAGAAATGATATTGTGTTATTTGACCTGCGTGGTTTAGCGATCTCATAATATTTCGGGAAAGGTTTCCCATTTCAAATAGAAGACAAATAGGTGTACGGAGAAATATTTTGTGGTTATAATTCAGCTGTGTGTGTGTGTGAGTGTGTGTGTAACTCTTCTAATGTTACATATATGGACATCTTATACCACTTACAAAGGGAGACAATTTGGCAATCAACTGTTTTATTACTATTGTAACAGCTCCTGCTTTGCTACATTACCAAGCTGCATAGGAATGAATAGAGAAAACAGATGTAAACAGGAGATACAACAGTGAGAGAAAAACGAGTCCACACACACACACAGATACTTATACCCAAGCTAACCTGGACAAAACAACAAAAGATCAGCCACAATAGCTCCAACATAAAACAGACATAGGAACTACTGATGAATATAAGAGAACCATTATAGCGATGCATCATTTCTGCAAAGATATTTTCCAATTGCATCATATTTTGTCTTTCAACAGAGTATACAACCAATGATTGTCATATTGTTTTGCTTGTTTCTGACATTGTCGACACTCTAATTTTATGTTTGATATCGTTTATTAATAAAGGTAACGTCACCTTATATTAATGGTTAATTGTTTACAATCGAGATGTTGACAGATTGAGATAAATAGCGTTATTAAGGATGATCATAAAGTTAATGATGTTGACAGTTGTATTGATGTTTCATTACACACACACACGTACATACATACACAAACACACATAGTCTCTCTCTTTCTCACACATGCATATATATATATATATATATATATATATATATATATATATATATA
>NC_068983.1:41363023-41364514 GCF_001194135.2 Octopus bimaculoides | reverse complement strand
ATACACATATATATATATATATATATATATGTGTGTGTGTGTGTGTGTGTGTGTGTGTCTATGTGTATGTATATGTACATATATACATATATATATACATAAATATATACATACACATATATATACATATACACATATATATACAAACAAATATATATAGATATATACATATATGCACATATATATAGACACATACATATATATATACATATATATACATACATATATATAGATACATATATATACATATATTTGCATATATATATATATTTACATACATATATATACATATATACACACATATACACACATATATACACACGCATATATACACACAGATATATATATATATATATACATATATACATACATATTTATATACATACATACACATACATATATATATATGCATATTTATGTATGTATATATGCTAACACATACAGACACACACACATGTATAATATATATATATATATATATATATATGTATATATATAATTTTATACACCGATATAGATGTATGTAAGTATATATGTATGTCTATGAACATTTTCCGTATATGTATGCCTATGTATATATTTATGAATATGTATCACAAGTATACGTTTATATAAATCTCTCTCTCTATGCATATAGGTTTGTATGTGTGTATATATGTATATAAATATGTGTGTGTGTGTATGTGTATACAAGCATTGGTGTGTGCGTGTATCATTAAATATATGACAGTGTTCAAGTTTTATCGATTTTATTTTAAATTTCTCCATTTTCATTTTTTTTCCCCACGTAGCATGAAACAACAATGTTTCTCAATTTATAAACGACATTTCCAGAACTTCACATTCTGAATTTCAAGTATAATATCTTTTTCTGTTACCGGCGTTTGTCATGCGTTGATTGAAATTAAGAAATTCTCCTTATTTATAAGTGCAGCATGAGCTTCCAGAAGAAAGAAAAGAAATGAAAATTATAAGAGAAACAAAACGCTAGGTTTCGAAAAACCTCGTCGAACACAGCTATCCGCCATTTTTGTGAACAAATTATTTTAATGAATATTAATGTTTGTTTTCATGTCGAGTTATATTTAAAAACGATTTAAGATTAATCTGAAGGATTAGTCAATACTTTTTAATATAGTATACGTTTATTAAACTTTTATAAGGAAAAGTTGTAAATTGTCTTCAAAATTTTGCCTTGCTCGCGATTCTGAAGAATTCGAGCAAGCAAAAACTTCGTATCCTGTGTCAATGTATATATTCTTTAATTCTTTTACTTGTTTCAGTCATTTTTACTGCGGCCATGCTGGAGCACCGCCTTTAGTCGAGCAAACCGACCCCAGGACTTATTCTTTGTAAGCCTAGTACTTATTGTATCGGTATCTTTTGTCGAACCGCTTTGCTACGGGGACGTGAACATACCAGCAGCAGTTATCAAGCAATGTTGGGGACACGCACACACAAGCATATACGCACGCGCACACACACACACAC
>NC_068983.1:41358017-41362989 GCF_001194135.2 Octopus bimaculoides | reverse complement strand
GGGACTGAACCCGGAACCATGTGGTTTGTTAGCAAGCTACTTTATTTCATGTTATTGGCTATGAAAGCCGTACACAGATGGAGTAGTTGTGGGCTGGACAAAAACATTAATGAGATGAGACGAATAATGAACAGGATGATATTAATTAAGGAAGACAGAAGACGCCCCCCGATCTCTGCTTCTCTAAAACCTCTTACCAACGTTTCTTTTGGACTCAAGGTCCTTTCAATGAGGCACTAAGCCACTTACCACAAACGACACCATGTCCTTGAAATGAGGCACTTGGCCTCTTACAATTTTTCTCATGGGCCACATGCCCTTCTAATATGAGGCACTTATCCTCTTACTTTTACAATCCCCACCCCCCGCCGGCCCCGATCCAGCCCGAAGCGCCACTCAGCCACTCCGATAGTACCAGATCAGGGTACCTCGATCGAAAGCGGAATACATGCACAGGGAAGGAGTCCATTGCAGGTTATGTCTCCTCCCCTGGCAAGCTTTTTAAAAAGCTTTCCCATCGCCTCTCACCTTCTGGAGAAAACCAAATATTGTTTCTCCATTGGGTCGAGGCTACAACTTCCACCGCTTACTTACCACACAGTCACTCCTGCGCCTATGTTTCTTTTCTTTTTTGGTGGTGGCGGTGGTGGGGCGGAGAAAGTTGGTGTGTGTAAATCTCCATAACCTAGACGTTTGGCAAAAGACACCTATAGAATAAGCACCAGGCTTAATAAAATTAAAGTACTGGGATCAATTCGTTCGACTAAAATTCTTCAATGCAGTGCCCCAGCATGGTCGCAGTCTAATGACTGAAACAAGTAAATAATATGCAAATTAATCTATATATTTAGGAAAGAAACTATAGTTTTGTTTGTTAATCATATTACGAATTGTCCTATTTTGTCGTCCGTAGGGCATGTCAGCTAAATTATATTTCATTACTAAAATCTCCATGGAAACGCTGTGAGGTGGTGCCTTAAGTAAGTTAATAGATAAGTTTTTTAATCGGCGTTTTCCCGAAGAAAACTGAATGAATAAATTTTTAGCGTATGATTTAGTGCATGCATACATTCATACAAGGATGGTGGCACACATTCACTGACAGAGCAATAAGAACAGATATGTCCACAAAATTTATAGTTGATAAAAAACGTGTAGAGAGAATAAAAAATACCATTAATAAATTGCAAAAGACAAGATATAAACGATAGATTACAGTATATTACGGACAAAATATATAGAACCTATATTTTAAGGGTGAGCCGTGAATGTTTACACGAATCACCAACGTTCTACAGATAAGCTTTCATTTGGAATGACAAGGAAAATAATGGGATCACTTGGACATGTTCAAGTGGTTTGAAAGAAAACGAGTAATCATTTGGCATGTACCGTATTTTAACGTATATAAGAAACCCTCGTGTATAGGGAAAACCCCTAATATTTTGGGCTTAAAATTTGGAAAAAAGGTTTTGTAAGGGATTATAGTACTATCCATGTATAAGAAACTCCCATATTTTTTAACCTAATTTTTGACGGTAATTCATCGTCATGCAGTTTGTAGATCAAGTGGGGTGTCCAACTCATGGCAACAGAAATGGACAATAAATGATGGTGATGATATGACGACGACGGGTTCTGATGTAAATGCTTATGTCTGATGTATGGAAATAAGAAGGGATTGAAGTAAGACTAGAGGAATTCACCAGAAGGTATTCGTTTATCAATGCGGTTACGTCTATGTGAGAAAGTATTTTAAATCTTTTGTATCTTTTGCCACTCGGCTGGCAAAAATGAGTAGCACCTGTATTTCAAAGGGCCAGCCTTGTCACATTCTGTGTCACCCTAAATCTCCTTGAGAACACTAGTACGTTAATTTCAAAAACAGTCTGTTCAGTTGATCGTATCAACTGGAATTCTCGTCGTCGTAACCGATGGAATGCCAGTTAGGTTGGCAACTGAAGTTTTTTTTTTTAGTGTTGGTTGAGTAATATTTAAGCAGAAAATATTTCAAATCTCTCTATCGTGCATATGTTGCATGTTTTTCTCCAGTTTATAATTTTGCGTTGAAAAGACTGCCAATTTAAGTTATAATTTCTTTATTTCTTCAAACTGTAAATAGAACTGGAGAACAAAATGTTTATACTTCTGTGTTTGGTTTTAATATGGAAGCATGAATTGTTTTGAATGGGTAATGAACGGGGCCAATGTATTTGATAGAAGAATCATTTCTATGTATGGTGCATGTGTATGCTGTATCTTTAACTAAACAGTTGGCTTTACAGGCAAATACTAGGTTTTCTGTGGTAGGAATTATAATTATTTTTTCGTTAGTTGTGTTGCAATAATTTAGGTAGGCTAAATGAGTTAAAAGACTGCGCAAAGTAGAAACGATAAACTAAGATATTGTAATCGTGTTTTTAAATCTTCCTGAGTAAATAAATGAATGGATGCCGTCTGTTACTGGAATGGCGGCAGATAAATTAAAAGGGAGTTGATAACAGATATTTCGTTTTTCTGTTTTTGTGGGTTGCATCTTATTGGTGTCTTCACTTTTTAAAAGGTCGTCATCGTAGCTTTTTATATGTTTGTGAAAGAATTTCTTGTGGGCATACAATTACTAACAGTCAAAATGGGATGTTTTAACTAACGTTAAACTGTATGACTAAATAGTTTCTCCTATTTTAAAGTTTCATTTGACTTTCGATAAGGATAGTAAGAATAGTTATTCACGGAGTTAGTAGCGGTACGCTAAGCGTTTGTAATCATTTGTAATCAATCATTTTTTAAAAAAGATATAAATCTTTTATGAGTCTCTCCGTTTTTTGAGGCTGGCAATATTGTACAGAAGGAGACCATCATCTCTATTGAGGCCTCCATTACTATAAGGCAACTTGTTTGATAAGTTCGATTAATATTCCTATGAGATCACTCATTTCAGCAAAATCATTCACCCATACTGACATCAAAGGCAGTATCAGAAAAAAGTTTTAATCTCAACCTATTGGTCATAACTGAGTATAGTATATTTTACGTGTAATATAATTGCTATTTCATCGACATTAATATTTGAAATTGATACAGCAAAACTATTTCTGACTAATAATTTAGAGATCAATGGGTAATAGTCCGCCATGTCGAATTGTAGAAATTTGGTTAGGTTTGGTGGGAATAGACCTAAACTATGCAATAAAGGTTATTGTGTTATTCCATATGGGTATTGTTGCTTCTTTAATTTTAGACTATGAATCGTCTGATATATGCTTACTGCTGGCACGCTTATCAGTTTTAGTGAGATTTATCAGATGCACAGTGAGTTTATGTGCGAAGTTTAGTTTGTGCTCTTTAAGTGCAAAGTTTAATACAGAAATGTTACAGGTTTTGTTCTGTCGCCTATGTCTAGCTCTGACATAGCTTTCTGATCACATTTAAGTGTTCAGTTTGATCTCTTGTAAGTATTTTTGATGGGATTGATACGATTTAGTGGTGAATATTTTGCTCAACTTCAAATATTTTTTTGCTATGTGCAATTGATTAAGTTCCTGAACAATTTTTGGTTTTATTTTTATTTTACATTGTTTGAAATGTAGTTTCCTCTAAAAGACATTATATATTTTCCGAAATCTGATATTCTTAATTAATGCCCTCAAATGTTTGGCGAAAACAATTGTTGCTCTATATTTCAAATAGAATAGAATAGGTCAGTAATTAATAATTAAATAAAAATGCAAAATAAAAAAAAGAAAAGAAAATTGATAAAAATGAACATAAATACATAAATATAGAAAAATACACGAACTGTGTTTCTGTATGAACGGAGCGTGTTCATATCGATTACTGCCCTTCCATTAAACTCAAACCAACATTTACATACACATATCTATTTACATATACATATATCTATATATATGCATATATATACATATGCTTACATACATACACATACACATACATATATATACATATACATATACTTACATATACATATGTCTATTTACATATACATATATATATATTTAGTTTTAGGGAAAAAAACCAAGGTTCATGAACTCATCGATGAAAATCCACTGTCACATATAGAAAAATTAAGTAAAAGCACAAGAAATAAGTATAATCTAATACAAAGTAAATATCATAAGATACAGATAATAAAACGACTACACATAAATTTGGATTTTTATCCCTAATATTATTATTATCATATACATATATATCTATTTACATATACATACATATATCTACTCATATGCATATATACATATACAGATATATATATACACATACATATATATATATACACATATATATATATATACATATACACATATATATATATATACATATACACATATATATACATACATACACACATGCTCACACACATACACACATATATGCCAAACCAATAAAACACTAGCATTATTCATTTACATTGGGAAAGCGCCAATGCAACTTATCTATTAACGCATTTCAAGGGGCATCTCATATCGTTACCATATGTAGATATTAGCAATAAATAACAATTTAAACGACATACCAACCAATCACAGAACAGGAGCAAGCGCCTTAAAATCACTTACAAACAGAATTATTGTTTATATTTTGGGGTGGGAACCCGGATAAATTTATATCTCTTAGATATAATTTAATCCGGGTTCCACCTCAAAATGGCCTATCCCCATATTCTTCGAATATTTAAAGCCCTCCCATTTCTTTCCTGTACAGGCTTTTATTATCCTCTTTCTTTGGGTTTCTTCTTCGTACACCATGATTTATTTATCAAAAAGTAAAATTCTTTCAACTTTTATCAACTCTTAACAAGTTTTGATAGGAAAGAAAAATATTGTACATTTGACACATTCAATTACGGACAAATGAATTCTATCTATCTATCTATCTATCTATCTATCTATCTATCTATCTATCTATCTATCTATCTATCTATCTATCTATCTATCTATATATATATATA
>NC_068983.1:41356737-41357988 GCF_001194135.2 Octopus bimaculoides | reverse complement strand
ATATATCTACCTATCCATCACATTAATAATAATAATAATGATGATAATAATAATAATAATAATAATAATAATAATGGCCCAGTGTGACCATGAGATAGAGAATAGGAAGCCAGACATTCTTAATTGAGAAAGAAAACAAACTATGCTGGATCATAGATATAGCATGCCCAGCTGAAAACAAGGTATGCTATAAGGAAGAAAGAAAAGTCGATAGATATGACAGGTCAGCTTGAGAGGTTAAGCAGTTGTGGTCGATGAAAAAGGTGGTAGTAGTAACAATAATTGTCGGAGCCCTGGGAACAGTAAGTAAAAATCTCGAGAAGTACATGGAACAAATAGGGGGCTGCAATAAGGGCGGAGCACTTGCAGAAAACTACTGCTTAGGACCGCTCGAATACTCTGGAAGGTGCTCGAAAAATAAGACGTGTTACCTTAGTTCACTGGTAGTGAACAGCTGACACCGTAGTACATCTCCAGCTTAGAAGCTGTGCAAAGGCAATGATAATAATAATAATAATAAAATCTTACGCAAAACACTTTCAATACAGTAACCATAAGAGCATCACAGCAAACCACAGCACATACCCAAGGCACACAGAGCTGCGCTCGGTAGTGAAGTGAAAGCACGTTATAAAAATAAAACTACTGAACAACAACAATACTACTACTACTACTACTACTACTACTACTACTACTAATAATAATAATAATAATAATAATAATAATAATAATAATAATAATAATAATCCTTATGTTTTGATTTCAAATTTTTGCACAAGGTCAGAAATTTCAGGAGCGGAGTGTCAATTACATCGACCCCATTAGTTAACTGGTACTTATGCTATCAACCCCGTAAGGATCAAAGGTAAACGACCTCGGCGACATTTAAACTCAGAACGTAAAGACGGATAAAAGGCCGAAAGACATTGCGTCCGTCTTTTGTTTCTGACAGACGTGCATTTCTCCAGTCTAATTTGTCTTTCTTCGTTTTCCTCGTCTCTGAGTTTTTCGCCTACTCGACGAAGAGCCATGCTCGAAACCTCATTTCTACTTCTATTTTGCTGTCTAAATCTCTCACTTAGCGTTAATCCAATATACTCGCTTTGTACCTCCAATTGGTTTTTGGTATCTTTCTTGTTTCTTTCTACATGGATTTGCCGACGTACGTGTATCTGCGCGTGCGCGATGGTTTGTGTGTACGTATGTATGTGTTTGTATATATATATATATATATATATATATATATATGCA
>NC_068983.1:41353548-41356673 GCF_001194135.2 Octopus bimaculoides | reverse complement strand
TATATATATATATATATATATATATATATATATATATATGCATACAGACATGCACTCCGTCGGTTACGACGTCGAGGGTTCCAGTTGATCCGATCAATGGAACAGCCTGCTCGCGAAATTAACGTGCAAGTGGCTGAGCATTCCACTGACACATGTACCCCTAACATAGATCTCAGGGAGATTCAGCGTGATACCAAGTGTGACAAGGATGGCCCTTTAAAATTCAGGTACAACAGAAAGAGGATGATAGAGTGAGAGAAACTTGTTGTGAAATATTTCAGCAGGGTTCGCCACCACCCCCTGCCGGAGCCTCGTGGAGCTTTAGGTGTTTTCGCTCAATAAACACTCACAACGCCCGGTCTGGGAATCGAAACCGCGGTCGTAGGATCACCATTGGGCCATTGCGCCTCCATTACAGACACATGCAATCATATCATATATACATATATATATAAATATAATTTAACTCGAAGTTCAAGTAAGGAGAAGCAGCAACCGTAATAGATGTGGTATGTGCAAGATTTGAATATTATCTAAATGAAGAACTAGCAAGTTTCTGCAGATCTGCATCAAAATGGTGAACGAAAACAATGGAAAACTGATGTGCGACTGTCAGAATTAAGTCAGAACTATTTCCCATAGTCTACATTTTAGAGATAGTTTGGAATTTTAGAAGCATGTGCAACTGATTAACAGCACACATGTAGCAATGCATCACCAGTTACAATAATAACAAATTTTATATTTTCATTTTGGAGCTGGATATTTAGGTGGGAGATGAAGAGTAGCAGATGGGAAGCACGCATGAGACGGATTGTTACAGAGGTATACGTGTGTGCATGTATGTATGTATGTATGTATGTATGTATGCATATAGATAATTATATAATATATATATATATATGTATATATATGTACATTATATATATATATATACAAATGATATATGTGCATATGCATGTATACATACGTATATATACATACCTACATCTACATGTATATATAGATGCATATCCGGGTACAGGACGTCAAAAAACGTGGACAAAAATGGAACGGGAATATAAACAAAGCACAAAAAACGAACTTTTTTTACGGACAACAGAATGAACACGTAGGAAAACAGACGAGCCACTTATGGAACTTTTCCTTCATCAGCTGCCTCTATTCTAAACTAGGCGTTTCGAAGATGAGGCAGAACGCACTCGTATAAATGTATGTATATATATTGATAGAAAGATAAATAAGGAGTGGGGGAGATAGATGCATTGATAGAGAAATAAATAGAAAGAGAGATAGGTAGAGACAGATAGATAGATAAATAAAGAGAGAGACAGAGAGACAGACAGCTAGCTAGCTAGAAACACAGATTGATAGATAGATAGATAGATAGATAGATAGATAGATAGATGATATTCTTTATCAAGAATATCGTTGACAGTGACTTCGAAGTTTCGGTCAGTTAAGCCATTGTTGGGATGCCCAAATAGGTAGACAGAGATAGATTTATTGATTAATTCCTTGATTGATTGATTGATTGATTGAAATCTGAACTATTATCTAAATAGTATCACAGACGGACTTTCCTCTTTAAATATCTCAAAATGCCAGAAGAACTTATTCCAAACGGTGCAAATTCAAGAGTGCAAACTATGGACGACACGTAGAGTAAACGCTCTTGTTCTTACCCATCGAACTCTACGTCGCCAGTTAATCTCTTTTACATCCTAATTCTTCGATTCAGAGCTTGCAAAATGCTTCGACCACGTAACTTGCTTTGACCTCAAAGAACAGACAGTTCTAATTGCCAATAAGTAATGGACTTTACTGACGACTGGCGGTTATACATCTATTCACGAGGAATAGCTGAATGATAACACTCATAATTCCCATGTATATATAAGAACTCTTGAGTGCTTAACGAGCGAATCTGTCTGTTTACAATCAATACATTGAAGACAATTTGTGTGTATGCGCGCGCGTGTGCGACAGTATGTGTGCGGTGTGTGCATTCGTATATTTAAACATACGATTTAAAAATGTGTTGAGACGGTATGTAAGAAATATCGCATAATGTTTTATGCGGATAATACCGAGGAAGTGTACCGAACGGATTGTACAGTGGGCCAGTAGACTTGTGTGATAACGAGAATTGGCTTGTGAAAACACGCTTATGCTATAGAAAATTTTTAAAATTCAATTACGTTTTCTTCATTTCTTATCGATACAAATATACATATATTCGTGCAAACATAGAGATTATAAATTCAGATTTATACCAACAATAATTGGTGTACGTGGCTTTGTGAGCAAATGCCTAAGTGGCAATCTGGATAAACTTGGATTATCAGAAAAAGAAATCGACCAGCTAACACGTGCTTTGCAAAAATACAATCTCTAAGTGGAACAGTAAAAATATGCAAGACTTTTCTCAAGTTCAAAATGTGACATTGTTTTCGTTATCTACATTCCAACGATGGAGCTTTGTTACAAACCAGCTCCGTCCTCAGGGGAAGAAATTAATTAAAAAACAGAAAATAACATACATACATACTTACATATATACATACATACAGAAATATAAAACCGGGATGGGTCAAACCTTGAACAAAGCTGCATAGAAATGTTTACCTTGTAATTGAAGCAACTAAACGCGCATAGATGCTACATCAAAGTCATTTGGATATCTGTGCACCAGAAACACGTGTCGGATCGGAATTTAATGAGAATAACATTGTAATAAATATATTTTGAAGATATATAGTTCATTCACTTTTATGATGTCTTGATTGTGTACATATCTTTGTTTTAGGTGAACATAGAAACGTGATCAGGTCATTTAATAAAGGATTCAAAGATAGAAGTCTGAGAGTGAAGAGGATTAATCTATGACTGTGCGTCGCACAAAATATATTTTGTTGGACACACGTTTCTGAAAGGCTTGGAGGCCTTGGTATCACATTGATGTGAACAGCAATTAAACTAAAGAATGCCTTCAATGTTATTAGACAGAGTGGAATAATATTTATTTAAAGCTGTGTGTGGGAGAGAGAGTGAGAGGGTTTCTGTGCATATGTGTGTGTGTGTGTGAGAGAGAGAGAGAGAGAGAGAGAGAGAGAGAGAGAGAG
>NC_068983.1:41352431-41353335 GCF_001194135.2 Octopus bimaculoides | reverse complement strand
ACACACACACACACACACACACACACACACACACACACATACACACACCAACATATGTAAGCACGAACATACACCCCAACGCACAGACACTTGCTGGCAGACACCCACACATACATACGCACACATAAATTCATACACGCACACACAGGAATACACTTACGTACACATACACTCACAAGCATACACTTACACACACATACGTACACATTCATTCACACACACTCGCATGCACACGCGCACACACAGGCACACATACTCACATACAAGCATGCAGTTACGTACACAGACACTCAAACACATGCATACGTACACATACATTCATACATACTGGCATACACACGCAAATAGTGTGTGTGTGCTTGTCTATTCGTGTGTGTGTGTGTAACTGTCTTTGATCTAGTCCGTGCATGAGTGTGTGCGTGTGTGTGTGTGCGTATGTGTGTGTGTGTGTGTGCGTATATGTGTACGTGCATATCTGTGTGTGTATGTGCGTATGTGTGTGTGCTTATGTATGTGCGTGTGTGTATGCAGGTACGTGTGTGTGCGTATGTGTGTATGTGTGCGTGTGATTGTGCGTATGTGCTTGTGTGTGTGCGTGCGCATGTGTGTGCGTGCGCATGTGTGTGTATGCATGTATGTGTTTGCGCGTATATATGTATGTGTGCTTGCGTATGCATGTATGTGTGTGTGTGCATGTATGTGTGGATGCGTGTGTGTGTATGTGTGTGTGCTTATGTGCGTGTGCCTATGTGTGTGTGTGCACGTGTGCGTGTGTGTGTGTCTCTTACGGTGGAAACAAAGATAAATGGTCTGGTTTTCCAGGAAAATTCATTAGACTGTGTACTTAGCTGTGTGGACAAAGAATGGTTTTATATCTGAGAGTGTGTGTGTGTGCGCCTCAGCA
>NC_068983.1:41350960-41351546 GCF_001194135.2 Octopus bimaculoides | reverse complement strand
ATATATATATATATATAATTAATTAAAAAAAGGAGAAAAGACAAAAAACCTGATGACGTAGAACGTAAACTATTAATATATATATATAGGAGTAGCTTTGTGTTAAGTAGCTTGCTTACCAACCACATGGTTCTGGGTTCCGTCCCACCTTGGGCAAGTGTCTTCTGCTTTAGCCATTGGCCAACGAAAGCTTTGTAAGTGGATTTGGTAAACGGAAACTGGAAGAAGCTCATCGTATATATATGTGTGTGTTTTTCTATGTGTGTGTATGTACATTCAGTATATATATATATATATACATATGCATGTATGTGGTTGCGTGTTAGTGTTAGTAATACGTGTGTTGAGTGCCTCTGTCAGTGTATGTGTGCCTGCGCAAATGTTTGTGACTCTTAGATAAACAGATAAAGGCAATGGACCAGCAGCAGCAGTAGTGGTGATAATTGTGGTGGTGGTGGTGGTAGAGGGTATAGTAGTGAAAGGGTGGGGTTTGATGGAATGTGACCCTTAAAGGGTACCTTGCTCTGTTTGGAGATGGGGGGGGGCGTTTGCTCAAAAAGGTCAGGGACGCGAGATAAAAAAGAAT
>NC_068983.1:41347852-41349083 GCF_001194135.2 Octopus bimaculoides | reverse complement strand
ATACATATATGAGTTGGTGACTTCTAATTTAGTTACACTCTTCCTTCTCTTTCTGCGTCTCTCTTTATCTCCCCTTTCTTACTCTTCTTCGTTGGTCACATCTAATTTAGTTACCTTCACATCTCTCTCCTCCTCCTTCTTCCTTTCTCTCGACATACCTTCCCTTGCTAATCCACATTATTGCTCCTCCACCTCCGCCAACCTCCGGCCACTCACTGTTCTATTGACACAACCCACTTTCTATCGATTTGCCACATTCATGTGAACTTAACCTCGCATCGATTGACCTCTGGGTCAATTTCTTGACACCAGCTTCTTCCTTTCTCTTTCTCTCTTCCTTTCCCATCCTATCTTTCATATGCACTTTCTCCTCTCTCTCCCTCTCATCTATTTCTTTCTCTCTTCCCCTCTCTCTCTATCTCACTTTCTCTCTTCCCGTTTTCCATATTGATTTACCCTATCTATAGACACTTCGGCAATCTTTGATATCGACCTATAATTACACCAACAGACCAACGGACAAATACGGCAGCCAGTCAAAATACAAACCAACCAGCCAGCCAGCCAGCTCATAAACGAGCAAATTTACTAACAACTCACTCCTCGAATCAACTGGATGGTCAGTTTTCTGACAATCCATTCATCTATTCATCCATCCACTCTTTCACCTTCTATCTTTCCATTCACCAATCCACCCGTTCCCCACCTATCTATCCATGCATCGAACTCTCCATCAATTCATCCATCCATTTGTCTATTTATATCGCACCTCGCTTGGGTACCACCAGAAATCACATATGCTTTTGGTCAAACCGTTTATAAGTCATTGGATAACACTAACAAAAATATATCGACTTCTGCAATTTTGATAATCAATGTAAGAAGAACAAGAGCACTCAGAGAGCACAAACCTCCGCCAAGGCAACACCAACGTCCTCTCAACGATTAGCCAGAGATTTTATTTTTAAAATGAGAATATCTGAAATAAACTCCACTGCTCTGACAAATGAGAATACTAAAAATGAACTCAACTGCTCTCAAAAACTAAGTAAAAACAAAACACAGAAAATACAAACATCCTTGAAAGGTTCATTCGAATCTATCTGGTGGTTCTTCAGATATCTTGTCCACGACAGACAACAAACAAATGAACGCGACTGAAAACAATACCTATTTGGAATTGACAAACATACAAATGTGTGTGTGTGTGTGTGTGTGTGTGTGTGTGTGT
>NC_068983.1:41345207-41347642 GCF_001194135.2 Octopus bimaculoides | reverse complement strand
ATATATATATATATATATATATATACATACATGCATGCATGCATACATGCATACATACATCGTTCGACGATGAGGTTACAGAAATTTGATCAGCTGACTTAGCTGCTGCAGTATTTGCGTGTAAGCGGTTGGGCATTGCACACAGCCATGTGAACTCTTCCCATAATCCTCGGAAAGAATGGGTGTAATGCTGTATATGACAAAACTATCTTTTGAATTACAAATACACAGCCATACTGAGACAATATATATTTTTTATAAGTAACACCTCCGCTCCCATACGCACAAACAAATATATTTTGGTGTACAAACAAGATGGTGCCCCAGCATGGCCGCAGTCCAAAGACTAAAACAAATAAAAAACAATAGTACACGCGTGTGTGTGATATGCACAAAGGAATACCGTTTATTTTAAACTACGTGGGTGTTTGTACGCGCCTACGTATGCGGGTGCGGAGCTTCTGCGCATATGCATGTTCAGTCGTAGTAAACGAGAGTCTGGTATGAGCACGCAGGTGTGTGGGCGTGTGAGTGTATGTGTGTATGTGCGTCTGCGTGTGTGTGTGTGTGTGTGTATGTGTGTGTAGGAGTGCTTGTATTGAATATCACTATAGCTGTTAGTTAAATTATTGGTGATCGATATGATTGAATTAACTAACAATACAATCACACTTACCTATTATTCTAGGTAGCCCAAAATCAATACACACGCTGTAAACGGGTGACGAACGTTTTGCTAAAAGCTGTCAGTGAACAATACCGGGTATCTGGTCGTGGTAATAGAGGCGAAGCCAATCTTACACGCAAGCACGAACGTGTGTATACACACACACACATACACGCGCGCGCGCGCAAAACACTTCAAACAATCTTCCAATCCAAACATAGCTACAAACAACACATCATTGTCATCGTCATCTTAACGCCCACTTTTCTACGTTTGTATGGATCAGATGGCTTTCGTTGAGGCAAATATTCTATGGTCGGATAATTCTTCCCGTCCCTTAACCTCACCTGCTTCCATGCAGACGTTTTTTTTTTTTATGAAAGACTGGAAGCAAACAACATCACTTGTTTGACGATGCTAGTCGTCTACAATCATCACCTAATGTCAAGTCAATCATGCATATATTTATCTGTCTGTCTGTCTGTCTGTCTATAGACAGACTGACAGACAGATATCTATGTATGTATACGACATGCTTCTCTCAGTTTTCGTCTACCAAATTCACCCACAATGCTTTGGTCAATTCGGGGCTTTAGTAGAAGACACTCACCCAGGATACCACGATGTAGGACTGAACATGAAACCACCTGGCTGGAAACCAAGCTTCTTAACCGTACAACTACTTTTGCGTCAATACTATCTAAACTCACAGGACGTAATTAACTCATTGAAATAACTCATACTGTACGGCATTGTTTCTCACAATGTGGCGATTCTGACGCCCACCGCTCTTATACACCTGGATAATAATGAACACTAGCAGTTTACTGTTATACCATGAGAGTTTCTACAGAATCAGAAACATTTTCTTCACTATCAACTTGGGGGATGATGAAGTAGCTGAGGTGATCGACCTTGTTGTTTATTTTCAACAATCTAATGGAGCGTACTACTTCCGAATTATACAATAATGAAAGCTTGGCCATATCATAAAATACTAATGGTTATATGGAGCAGATAACATAACAGGTTCATACAGAAGGAATGGTAGAAATATCTAGTTGTACCAAAGCATATAGTGGCCTTACTGCTAACACCTGGAAGTTCAGTGACAACCAACATATCTATTCATTCAGAAACTATATGAGATGCAATTCTACTGCCACAGGAAGACCTCCGTTATACGATAGAAACAAGTGAAAGAGAAAACATTCACTCGCGAATTAAAGGATCAAAACATAGTATAGAAAATAAATTGGGAAATCCTTTTATGAGCCATATCGTAACTACCTTAAATAGAAAGCCATGTAATGTATATACTACAGAGGCCTGTAACATTTTCTTTGCAATAATCCTTACACTCAAAAAGCATTCGGAAAGAACAACTTCATAAAATCACAAAATTTTCAAGACAAATATTTTCAAACATTTTCTTATATGCATCGATAATTACATAAGACATAGATGTTTTTGTTTTATCATATTAACTATACTTGTTTATTTATTTAGTTGTTTATTCTGTTTATCATATATGTCTCGAAGTACTTATTTGTATTTCTTACAAAATTTCTCCATGAATTTTTCATTATGTTCAGAATGCCTATTGTGATTCTAATACCTGTAGGCATTGTTTGAATATCTCGTCACCTTACTTAAGAAGGAATACGACAGACGCTATTTTTAGACCAGACTTCTGCAAACTATACATTCCGATAATCATGAATTTCTTTTACACGTACATTGATATATTTTATCATTTTACTATTTT
>NC_068983.1:41344411-41345197 GCF_001194135.2 Octopus bimaculoides | reverse complement strand
CATTTATTTAAGTAATGCGAGCATAACGTTAAATGCAAAATGTAGAGCAATCTTCAGCTGCACAAGAATATAGAAAAATTACAGCAGAATGGACATATTACTAATTGTGGCAACATAGTCCCGTGTATGTGTATTTGTATATATAGTTATATATACCTGTAATGTGTGTGTGTGTGTGTGTACATATACATATAAATATACATATTTGTATGTTATTTAATGTATAGAGTATAAAAATACGAGCTACTAATAGTTTCTTGCTTTGAGATTCACGTCTACATAGGTTTTTATAACACGCCTTTTCTCTCCAAACAATCTACAGGCTCTGAGCAGTAAACTGTAAATCTATACGAGTGAGTAGGCAAACGAAAGATAGTTGTACTCAACACATTTCGTAGGAGTTGCATGTATTATTACTTAATAACAGCAAAAGGCGGCGCTTTGGCAGAATCGTTAGCGCGCCGGGCAAAATGCTTAGCGGCGTTTCGTCCGTCTTTACGTTCTGAGTTCACATTCCACCGAAGTCGACTTTGTCTTTTATCCTTTCGGGTTCGATAAATTAAGTACCAGTGAAATACTGGGGAGTCGATGTAATCGACTAGTCCCCTCCCCTCAAAATTTCATGCCTTGTACCTTTAATAGAAAGGATTATTAAAAAAACAGTAAGGCGGCGTGCTTGTAACATCTGGACGAAATGCTTAGCGGTATTTCGCCCGTCGCAACCTTCTGAGTTCACATTCCGCCGAGGTCGACTTTACCTTTTATCCTTTCGGGGGTCGATAAATT
>NC_068983.1:41341041-41343632 GCF_001194135.2 Octopus bimaculoides | reverse complement strand
AGAGAGAGAGAGAGAGAGAGAGAGAGAGAGAGAGAGAGAGAGAGAAAGAAAGAAAGAGAGAGAGAAAGAAAGAGAGAGATAAAGAGAGAGAGAGAGAAAGAGAGAGAACGAGAGAGAGAGAGAGAGCGCGTGTATGTGTATATGTGTGTATGAATACATGTGTACCTTTGTGTGTGTGTGTATATATATAAGTGTAATATATATATGTCTGTGTGTGTAATATACTTTACTAGCTGACCCCGTGCCGTCAATTGTAGTATTTGATATATAAATAAGGTACAATATAAGGTATATAATAATCACAGATAGAAACATTCACACACTTCCCTTGTCCTAACACACACATATACACATATACTGACCCAGAGTTCGAAACGCTGTTTGATTTTTCTTTTCTGCGTTGAATGTTCATCATCCCACTTCCATTGCACACAAGCACACACATACACACACACAAAACTTTCACACACATATACTCACGCAGAGCTGAAATGCTGTTTGTTTTGTTTTTTTTTCACTGTAGAACTTCCATCATCCCACTACCAAGTTTACCATCACCCCTTCCTTTCACATTTATATATTGTGACGGAGAAAGACACAAGAGTATTATTATAGTAGAGGATTAAAGCTGCAAGGATTAAAGTGGTTTTCATCACTGTTTACAATTTTCTTTCAATTGTTTTCAAATTTGGTATATGTATTAAGTTTTGTATACTAATTAAGAAAATGAAATTCATTTTCGTTATAAATCCATAGCTAAAAAGTTATTAGCCTTTAAAATTCGAAAAATTTGGATATTTTAACAAATCAGAAGTGAGTATTTTACACATCACCGGGCCGAAAACTGTTTCCATAATAACCAACGATGCAACGCATGTGCACAAGGAGGAGAAGGAGATACGAGAGAGATAATCAAACAGCGTTTCAAGTCTGTGTGAGTATATATGTATGTATGTGTGTGCGTGTACAAGGGAAGTATGTGAATGTTTGTATGTGTGAACCAGCGTTCTTTCAATAATAAACGATGATCGATGTCGCACCTCTAAAGACAACCACTAGATAACATTGATAAGTGTATTAATTTGATTTACCACCCATATTTATATATAAAATACTATAATTGACGGCACGGAGCTAGGTAGTTTATTTTATAGAATCCTAGAGTGTATTGCAAAATTTCATTCCCGGATACTTTTAACCAAATAAATGACTGTTTTAGACAATGTTATTTCTAGCAATTCCTGTTGGTTTGTTTGTTCTTTTAAATACTTAATTTGCTCGCGAATGTTTTAATGTTAACTTCATTCGCGTATATTTTAATGTTTTAACTGTTATTTCTAGCAATGTTCTGACATGCCGACGCCATCCATCTCCGATGATGGAAGAGGCAGCTAACGCACTGTTTTCTGATTGGCTGAAAATTCTGAAAATTATCAAACTTTGAACGCCTGTAACATTTCTGCAAAATTTTCTGGAATAACTAAATAATAAATTCGGATTCAGTGCCAAAAATTACATCTATATGATACATTAAAAAAATTTTTTAAAGATAATTGTAAACAGTGACGAAAACCACAAAGATCCCAAAAATGTCACAAAAACACTGCTACTCAGAGTTTTACTTTCCCCATTCATCGGGCAGTTGTGATCACAACTGCCCGATGAATGGGATGTGGCAGTCGTTTCAGGTATATTTGGTTTTGATGGGTTTTATCCATTGCTTTGACAAAGTTCAAAGGCACTAAGCCTAGTCAGATATGCGTGTGTGTGTGAGTGCATGCGTGTATGTATAAGTATATACATATATATATATATATATGTGTGTGTGTGTATAGATATGTATATATACATGTGTGTGTTTGTCTATGTACAACTCTAAAGAAATGGAAATTATAGAAATGTGTATCTGTGTATACATACTCCTGCAGGCACATACACACATATACACACACACACACACACACATATATACATACACATATATATACATACGCACACACACACACACACACATATATACATACACATATATATATACATACGCACACACACACACACACACATATATATATATACATACACACACAAATATATATATGCACACACACAGACATATATATACATACGCATGTACATACATATATATACATGGGTACAGATATACCTAGATACATACATACACAGATATACCTAGATACATACATACATTTAAAATTGACATGTTTTTTCTCCTTTATTTGGTTTCCTATTCCTTTACAACTAATTATGACAATATTTTCATCAATGGCGAATGTAATTCCTTTCGAGACGCACGCATGCACTTACAAAGCATTACTGTAATCAATAACCTTATCCTTCTTTCTTTCTTTCCTTTCTCATATATATGCTGTGGTTGTTCTCTCTTTCCTCCGTTTTAATATTACTCTCCTCCTCTCACGTGCTATTTTTTTATGCTTGTCTTCTTTTGTGTCTGTCTGTCCGTCTCCTTCTGTGTCAGGCATACCTGTGTACTGATAAACACACACACACGCACACACACACACACACACACACACACACACACACACACACACACACACACACACACACAC
>NC_068983.1:41337523-41340933 GCF_001194135.2 Octopus bimaculoides | reverse complement strand
TATATATATATATATATATATATATATATGTGTGTGTGTGTATGTGTGTGTGTGTGTGTGTGTGTGTGTGTGTATATGTGTGTGTGTGTGTATATATATGTGTGTGTATATATATATATATATATATACACACACACATACACACGTGTTCATAATCTACATATCTAAGTCGCATACAAACTGACATTGTCTCTCCCTTTCTCTCCCTCTCTCTTCTTTCCCTCTCAGACTCTTTACTCAATATTTGCCCTGAAATAGTCTCTTTCTCTATCTCTCTCCCTCTCTCTCAGTTTATTAATCAACATAAATTGTGTCTGAACAATATTTATCTAATTGCTAGAAAACTGATAGTAAAAAAAAAAGACCACAACACAACTTATCATAACAGATAATATAATATAGTATAATATATGATATAATATAATATAATATAGTATAATATGACAACCTACGGTAAATTACGACATTGATCCTTCCCTCTCTCTCTATCTCTCTCTCCTCCATTTCTACCTTTCGTTCTCTCTTTTTCCCTCTCCCATACTTCTCTCTATCTCTCTCTAGTCTTAGTCGTTATTTGTTCTGATATAACGATGGTAACGACGACTATTATTATTACGATTATTATTACTATTATTATTACTATTATTATTATGATTATTATTATTATAATAATATTATTATCATTACTATTATTATTATTATTATATTATTATCATTACTATTATTATCATTATGATTATTATTATTATAATATTATTATCATTACTATTATTATTATTATATTATTATCATTACTATTATTATCATTATGATTATTATCATTACTATAATATTATTATCATTACTATTATTATTATTATTATTATTATCATTACTATTATTATCATTATTATTATTATTATTATTATTATCCTCATTGTCATTACGTATTTTCCAATCACTTCCACCACAACCATCATTGTCATCATCATCATCCTCGTCATCATTGTCTTGCCGTCATCGTCATCATTATCATTAGCTATGCTGTTGTCAACAACGTTCCAGTGTGTGTGTGTGTGTGTGTGTGTGTGTGTGTGTGTGTGTGTGTGTGTGTGTGTGTGTGTGTGTGTGTGTGTGCGCGCGTTTCAATTGAAATATATATTTGAAAGTTTTGCTTGAAATTTCTTTAAAACGAAGTTTGTATCATAAAAACAGGGGCGGTCTCGGACATGTTGGTAACAAAAGGGTATAGACACATAACGTGTGTGTACACGCGCATGTGTGTGTGCGCGCGTGCGTGTCTATTCAGAAGAAACCGATAAAGTACCAAACTTTAACAAAAAATGTACTTGGGTCAATTCGACTGAAACCCTTCAAGGTGGTGTTCCAACTTGGCCGCATCCAACGACTGGAAACAAGCGAAAGATAATCTGCTGTAAAAACTTGTGGGTTAGCGTGTGTGCGTCCCATGATGCCTGTCTGTGTTCTCGTTTCCAGGCGGACTTGATCGAATCTTTTCAGTTAATACAAGTAGCCTTTTTTATCACTGATTCATTCATCACTGCTTAGTTCAGTGTTAATGAATTTACCATTTGTTGCATTTACAAAATGCATGGACCTTATTCGTTTATCATTGTTTATTCTTTTTGTTTTTTAGGAACCATACTACCGCGATAAACGAGGAAAAACGTGATAGAATTATGTCATCGTTTTCATGCATTTAAATTAAAAAGAAAAAAAAAATTACGAAATATTGTGATCTGAATATTAAAATGTACGAAATAATTAATATACCGCCCTTAAAATAAATTGATTGTTATTGTAACCTTTGAGTAAATATTTTTCAAAATGTTAGGGAGCTATTTTGTGGAGGAAATTGTGGGCTTGTCTATATCTTAGCTCTCCTCTTCTCTGTGAATACGTTCCTGCACCACATTTTTATCCTCTCACACACATTCACACTCGCTAAAAGTTCACTTACATACGAGTTAGTAAAAGATCTAAATGGGTTTGGGTATTTACATTAGAAAACTATTATGTGGCCTGTTTGCGCTTGAAATTAGTATAAATGGGCTAACGAGAGCAGAATATCATGTAATGTTGTTCTAAGTACCATGATTGTTTAGAAATGAAAGAAAAATGTGTGGACGAGTAGAATGAAATGATGCGCCGTAAAGAATGGTATTATCGATTAGGAGGATATTTTCTCTGTGTAAAATGTCTAAATATTTCATATATTTTACGTCGATACGAAGAGGTTCTTTCAGAATGTTTGTTGATGTGGTTGTTTTTTCCTAGGTAAGAGCGTTTCATAAGATTCTGCGGTACATAAATTGCGTAATTTTTCTTTTCGTTTTTTCCTGGTTTATTTCCCTTCTAGAAATTAGCTTTCATAATGATGCTTGACTTGATATTAAATAATTCTTATTTGTTTATTTATGCCTCTATTTTAGGCCCCAGATGAATGCGGATATGGATGTGTCTTTCCTACATTTTTGGTTTCTAAATGCGTGATTACCTCGCTTGCAGTGACGTTTGAACAGGTTTGACATGGAGCTCATATGTATAACTTGAGACGCATACGTAACGTTGAACGAGCGATGGACGTATAAATCATGTTGGTAAACTGCACTAATCAGATTGACCGTACGTAGATTTGATTAGTTTTTGAGAATTACAAGAGGCAAGTAGCAGAAAAATTTGAAAGTGGTAAAATTTGAAACGAGTTTCTAATTGAAGATTTTTATTGTGTTTGAGGAAAAACTTAAAACCTTATCTATTGTCTTTTTCTTGTTTTAGTCATTAAACTGCGGCCATGCTGGAGCATCGCCTTGATGAATTGTTTTTTAGTCGAATGAATCGACCTCATTACTTATTATTTTTAAACTTGGAATTTAGTCTATCGGTCTCTTCCACGCAACTGCACAGGTTCGGGAACGTAAACACACCAACACAAGATGTCGGACGGTGGTAGGGGACAAATACAGACAAAGACGTACAGACACACACACATACATATGTATATTTACATATAAGTATATCTATCTATATATATATATATAATATATGATACATAATATATATATACGTATATAATATATGATATATATACATACATATATACATACATACATATATACATACATACATACATATATACATACATATATATATACATACATATATATATATACATACATACATATATATATACATACATACATATATATATACATATATATATATATACATACATATATATATACATACATACATATATATATACATACATACATATATATATACATACATATATATATACATACATACATATATATATACATACATACATATATATATACATACATACATATATATATACATACATACATACATATATATATACATACATATATATATACATACATACA
>NC_068983.1:41331946-41335959 GCF_001194135.2 Octopus bimaculoides | reverse complement strand
CCACGCAACTGCACAGGTTCGGGAACGTAAACACACCAACACAAGATGTCGGACGGTGGTAGGGGACAAATACAGACAAAGACGTACAGACACACACACATACATATGTATATTTACATATAAGTATATCTATCTATATATATATATATAATATATGATACATAATATATATATACGTATATAATATATGATATATATACATACATATATACATACATACATATATACATACATACATATATAACCAGTCCTGTTATCGCGCATGGTAGGAAATTCATATAAATACTCCTCGCACAAGGAATGCTTGTGGAACGTAACTGTAGCCAAAATATTGATTTGATTTTTAACTGTCTTGTATTGATGACGATGTGTTACTTCATACATTGGTGATGCTAATGTCTGCGCGTATATATATGCGCGCATGTATGTATGTATACATACATAAATACATACATGCATACACACACTTATTGAGCACTATACTTTTCATCAAGGAAATTTACATGGTGCAATATATGTATACATGCATGTGTGTGTACACACACACACACACACTTATTGTGGACTGTACTTTTGTTTAGGGAAATTTGGCCGATGCAATATATGTATATATGCATGCATGTATGTGGGTATATATATATATATGTGTGTGTGTGTATATATATATATATATATATATATATATATATATATATATATATATTATATATATATAATTGTGTATATTTGTATATAATATATATACGTGAGTATGTACATATATACATTCATAAGTAAATATATACACATATGTGTGAAATTATAAATTGTTGAAGAGGGCAACAAACGTTAATGTGTGTATATATATATGTGTGTGTGTGTGTGTGTGTGTGTGTGTGTATAATGCGTGTGTGTGTAGTTATCTATAGACACACGCAAATGCACGTATATGGATGTAGACAGTATAGAGCGGTTTTAGAAAACGGCATTGGTTGATGTAAGGCAAAATGATTGTGAAATGAAATTCTGTGCGTAAGCGTGTTAACATTGGTGTTTGTAGATGTTATAGCGGTGATCAGAACATTGTTTGTTGTTGCCGATGTTGTTACTGTCGTTACTGTCACGGTGATGTTGTTGCTGCTGCTGCTGATGCAGTATTGGTGATGTTTGCTGTGAACATACGATTGATGGTAATCGAAATATAATCACAAGGTGTTATTGGAATGACTCGTACGAGTCTGGAAAAGTCAATAAAATCAAACCAAAATATTATCTGTGTCTGTCTGTCTGTCTTTTTATCTATCTGTCTATCTATCTATCTATCTATCTATCTATCTATATAGATAAAGAGTGACATAAATGTATGTATGTATGTATATATATATATATATGTATGTGTTTATAGCTATATGTGTGTGTGTGTACATATATATGTGTGTGTGTGTGTGTGTGTGTACCCGTATATTCACAGATACACAGAGAGAGACAGACAGACAGACAGACAGACAGGGACAGACAGATAGATAGATAGATAGATAGATAGATAGATGGAAAGATGGGCAGATAGAGAGATTAGATAGATAGATTAGATAAGATAGATTAGATGAGAGATATATAGATAGATAGATTATATGAGATAGATATATAAATAGGTTATATGAGAGATAGATAGTTAGATAGATTAGCCCCTACGCACGTTTCACCACTGCAGTTATTTGGAACTCAACATTGAATGTTCCAAGTCCATTTTGAGTGTAACTGCAATGGATCATCGGTAAAACACTTTATTGCATTCCGTTTCAGGAATCAAATATCTCTGCAGGTAAACTGAAGGAAGGAATAATCTATCCTAATAATAAAGGAGGAAACGGAACAAATGCTAAAAACCGTGGGTCTATATGTCTGACTTCACACATCTCCGAAGTCATGGAACGAATAGTCCGAAGGAAACTAATTGCGTTCCTGGAAGAGAATGGCATGCTCACTGACACCCAGCATGGTTTTCGACCAGGTAGAAGCTGCTTGACATAGGCGGCGAGCTGGCAGATCCGTTAGCACGCCAGATGAAATGCTTAGCAGTATTTCGTCTGCCGTTACGTTCTGAGATATACAAATACATACATACATACATACATACATACAAGGCATGATATTACTTAATGCAACGACAAAAGAACTGCAGTAACGTATAAATTTTCATAAACTTCCATATATAGATATACCTCATGTGAATCGTTGGCGATTTTCTTCCTCCGTCTTCCTTTCTATTGGACTTCCCTCCGTTTCTGAAGAAGAACTTTATTCGAAACTTTAAACTATCTTTCTTTCTTTCCTTCCCTGAGCGTCTGCTAATACTTTACATGTACCACGTTCTCATGTTTTTTTTTTTTGTGTGTGTGTTCGCTCATCATGTTTTTTTTTGGATTTACTATATATTATATATCTATATGATTCCTTTTTGAATAGTAAATCTTGAAGAACGCACATAATGTTATAAGCAATATCACTTAATTATTGTGTCGAAACTAAGCAGTTCGGCAAAAGAGAATGATAGAAACACACATACACACTTATTGTATCGGCAAAATCAACTGATACAAAAGTTGCTTTAAAAGATATGTACTGAGGTCGACTCGTTCGACTGAAAATTCTTCAAGGCGGTGCCCCAGCATGGCCGCAGTCTGATGAATGAAACAAATAAAAGATAAAAGACAATATATATCTGAAATGAGAACCGGTGGCTTTTATGCAGTTTTCAATGGTATTATCAGCTTAAGAGATGTGGAATGACTCCAGCTGGGAAAGAAAAACATGTCATAAACAACCATCTTGTTTATCGCGTCAATCTGTTGGCTTCCTTGACAGTATCCACCAGTTCAGTTTTTGTATAGAGCCAGACTTCTCCTCGTTTAATTGCTGCCCTTCGTCACGCTCCAGTGGCACTTCACCCTTGAGGATTTCAGTGAAAGCATGTTGTTTCTCTTGACAGCAGCAAAAGCATTCGACCGTGTCTGGCAAGCGAAAGCAGCTCTAAGCTTAGCTGCCCTGCCAACATCCTTCATCTTTTTCAGGGAAAGTTTCCTCTTGTACCTTCCTCGACCCATCGCATCCTTCTCTCTCTCTCTCTCTCTCTCTCTCTCTCTCTCTCTCTCTCTCTCTCTCTCTCTCTCTCTCTCTCTCTCTCTCTCTCTCTCTCTCTCTCTCTCTACCCGCATTCCATCAATTACAAATCTACCTCAACACTCCATTTATATCTCTTTCACTCATCATCTTGTACATTCATTATTTTTACATCTTTTTACTTGTTTCAGCCATTAGACTGTGGCCATGGTGGGGCACTGCCCTGAGAATTATTTTTGTGTATGCATATGTGTACTTATTCTATCGCCCGTTTTTGTCGAACCGCTAAGTTACGGGGACATGAAGCAACAGCCTGGGCGCTTACCAAAAAAAAAACAAACGAAAAACTGGAATCCAAGGCAGAAGTAACTAACACCTGAATGTAAGCATAACTTGGAAAACTAATCCCACCAAGAAACAGCTGTATGGAAATCTGCCTGTTTCCAGCATTATAAGAGAAAGGTGCTTGTGCATTGAGTGATATTGAGTGCAAGCTAAACAAGAGCTGTCGAGCCACCTACTGTTATGGATGCCAAAGCATGACCGTACTCGAGTAGGTCGTCAACACACAACGTATGTAGTGGATCAACTTAGCAGAAACACTGGATGCCTTCTCGAGGACGGGTCTTCAAATAATACAGGACAGAGATGGATGGCAGGTTAATAATCTCCAAGCGAGCTCGACCAGACGGTAATGATTATATATATATATATATATATATAAAATTTATATAAGGGCATTACTATATAGTAATGCCTCACGCTTAGAGGGTCTCAATAAGTCAAAACTACCAAAAAATAAGCACATATTTACCGAAAGCGAGGGAATGCAACTTTCAAAAATTAACCTCCTAAAAACATTTAACTTAACGGCAAACCACTGGTTTCATAATTAATGCAGCAATGTAGTAAGC
>NC_068983.1:41328682-41331251 GCF_001194135.2 Octopus bimaculoides | reverse complement strand
TATATATATATATATTCCAAAATGTAACTACACATGGACAGTTGGCGATTTGTTTCCTCATTCTTCCTTTTCTTTTGAACTTTTCTATGTCTCCTGCTTCCGAAGAATAGCTTTGCTTGAAATGTAAAACAACCACCTATTCTTTCCCTCTCTGAGCGTCTTATTAATACTCTGCATGTACTACGTCCTCGCGTTGTTGTTTTCTTGTTATCTTTTTTACCTCCGTTATTTTTTTTTCATTAATTACACACACACACATATAATTGTTAGACAGGACGAGAAACATTAAGGCAAGGCAAACATCTCAAGCCGTATACAATATTATTATAAGAAGAAATTCGAAATCTTACAGCCGTTTCTGGGATACCCCCGAGTATGGGATATTCCTTCATCAGAGACAAATAGGGGAAAAAAATATGGAAACTGAGAAAGGTATATATCAATAAGATGACAGCATAGAGGAAGGGAGTAAAAGAATAAGGAAATGGAAAGAGAAAAGAAAACTAAGCATAAAAGTTCATAGTTCAACTTTCCGAAATTATAGAAACCAGAATATGAGTCCATATATCATAATATATATATATATATCAAAATGTAATCGCAGTCAAGTATATTGCCGAGTGCAAGCTTTATCTGATATAGACCTCAATAGCTGAGTAAACAGTCCAGGCAATGCATTGAGTAAACAGTTAACTTTATGCCTAATAAATGCACGCACGCGCGCTGACCCGTACACACACACATGCTGACATACATACGACGGGTTTCTTCCATTTTCCATTTGCCAAATCCACTCACAAGGATTTAGTCTGACCGAGGCTTTAGAAGAAAACATTCGCTTAAGCAGTGGAACTAAAACCCATGTGGTTTGGAAGCAAAATTCTTACCACACAGCCACGCACCTCTCTCTCTCTCTCTGTCTATATACATATATGTGTATATGTGTTTGAAGAATCGAACAGATCTCACATTAAGGTTTCTTCCGCAAAGTCTATGGCTAACATCTTGTCCGTGGTTAAGGTTAAGATAAACCTTCACGTTGCTTAGAAAGTCAAGGAGTTAAAATGGTGAAGAGAATGTATATAAATAAAACCTACAAGACAAATAAAGTGAAAGAACTTATGTTTATTCTATTCGTTTACAGCTGTTTCGTAATCATGTGATATCGCAACAGCATTCGCACGTATATGGAATATACATACAAACACACACACACACACACACACACACACACACATATATATATATATTCTTTTATTCTTTTGTCTGTTTCAGCCATTTGACTGTGGCCATGCTGGAACATCGCCTTTTATGGAGCAAATCGACCACAGGACTTATTCTTTGTAAGCGTAGTACTTATTCTATCGGTCTCGTTTGCCGAACCACTAATGTTATGGGGACGTACACACACTAGCATCGGTTGTCAAGTGATGTTGGTGGGGGGAGTGGACAAACAGACACATAAACATATACCTACATATATATATATATATATATATATAAACGGGATTCTTTCAATTTCCGTCTCCCAAGGCTATAGTAGAAGACACTTGCCTAAGCTGCCATGCAGTGGGACTGAACCCGGAACCATATATATATATATATATATATATATATATATATATATATGTTGTATAGGTAAATGTATATATGTACACTGATATATATATATATTTATATCCCTCGTCATACACACACACACACACACACACACACATTTATGAACTTCGTTTTCCTCTCAATCTTTTCTATCGAGGAGCGTAGGCTCGAAATGTCAACGACTCTTCCAATCTTCCCGAGGATCAAACTATTACACCTGTTTGTTTTCGTTCACTCGCCTATCTTCGTCTTTTGTTTTCTGTAAATTTGAACTACATACATATATACATACGTACATAATACATACATACATACATACATACATACAAGCATGTAACATATGTGTGTGTGTGTGTGTTTGTGTATACATACTCGTACTTACATAAAGATATGTGCTCACGCACACACACACACACACACGCACGCAATGTCATTTATAAGACGCAAGCCTCATTTTCATAGTTATAACTCATCTTTTTGAGACTTAATTACCTATTGCTTCAAACCACATCTAGTTTATGTAACTGACACAAAACCAGACTATTTTCTTAAAACAGCAACCAATTTTCCAGTCATGACCATCCTCTACTAAAAACAAATCATCTTTCCTATATCACTACAAATGCAAATCGACCTCGATTTGGCTGCTATTTCATGTGCGTCACAGAAAGGGACCAGGTAGGGCTTCCACCTTGTTTACTTGAAGTGCAAGAACGTTATTCGTCCAACATAGCTTTGTTTCCTTCTCTCTATCATACTGGATGATTACCTAACTGTTATATAGAGATGTGTGTCTATTCTCGTTTATTCTCTTTTATCTGTTTCAGTCATTTGACTGCGACCATGCTGGAGCACCGCCTTTTAGTCGAACAAATCCACCCAAGGGAATTCTTTGTAAGCCTAGTACTTATTCTATCGTTTTCTTTTGCTGAACCGCGAGGTTACGTAAACACACCAACATCAGTTGTCA
>NC_068983.1:41321735-41323166 GCF_001194135.2 Octopus bimaculoides | reverse complement strand
ATATATATATATATATATATATATACGAACAAACACACAAACAAACAGAATTGTTCTGTAGACTCAGACCAAAGTGTATTCTTCAGTCACGCGCTAACCATCCGGACAAAGATCATGGTTTTCCGTGCCATTGTCCTGTCAACCATTCTCTACGCCTGTAAGAGTTGGACGCTGCACCGGCATGACTTCAAGCGCCTTGAATGCTTCCAACAATCCAAGCTACGACAGATCCTCAATATTCGATGGGAAGATCACATTACCAACAGTGAGGTTCTTCGCCGCGCCTCACTACCAAGCGTCGAAGCCACCACTCTCCACCATCGTCACTGCTGGGCAGGTCAGCCTGGAGGACTGCCATCCGCAATGGACTCAGCTCCTTCGAGCAGAACAGACAACAATATGAGGTGGTAACACGGAGGAGACGGAAGGAGCGTCTTCAACATCCTCGTCCCGCACCGACCATCCTGTGTGAATTTTGCCGACGACTCTTTCACCACCGACTTGGGATCCAGAGTCACTTTCGGCACAAACATCTGCCGAAGAGACTGGATAGAAACTGACGAACACAATGCTCGGATACGAGCTAGAGCCGGCGATTATATATAGAAGCGTAGTTAAAGAGATAAAGAGGGAGGAAGGGAAGGAGGGATATGGGAAATAGATAGATAGATAGATAGATAGACAGAGAATTTTAAGTATAAGTGTGTATATACAGACAAGTATGTATACACACTCATACGACTTAACAGACAATTTGTATATGGACGTAAGTAATCATATAGATATTCTACACATTGGTTACTTTTTCATTCCATATCGTATTTATAGATTAATGTTGTATGATACTGTTTCAAAGACCGATTACAAAGGTATCCTTACACCCACATACATACATACATGAAATGAGTGTATCATGTGTATATATATATATATATATATATATATATATAACATCTGTTACAAAAACGTGCGTGCGTATATATATTTATATATATATATAAACTCGTGTGTGAATCAAATTTTGTCCCTCTCGGGTCCGTGCCTCATCGCGTTCATACACACATAATCTTTCTCGTCTGGCCGTAAAGGCTTTTCTGTTTGTTTTCCTGTCTTGTTTTTTGTCCGCCACTACATTCCTCCATGGCTAGATTTAATTTGCGTATACAAATTTAATCTGCGATCCATGGGACGAGCCGTTTTAGCGATGCGTCCTGCCCAAGCTCGTCGAAACGCCGGTGTTAAAACGTGGGTGGCTGATGAAGGAGAATGTTCTCTATGTGGATCGTGTGTTCTCGTCTACGTTTGTTTGCAATGTCCTGTACCCAGATATGCACCTATACATACAGGTGGATGTCGGTATGCACATACCTGTACGTATATATGCATATACTCATTTACTATTTGTTTTTACATGATTGAACGCAGCGTCTT
>NC_068983.1:41320878-41321725 GCF_001194135.2 Octopus bimaculoides | reverse complement strand
ATTTTGTCCCTCTCGGGTCCGTGCCTCATCGCGTTCATACACACATAATCTTTCTCGTCTGGCCGTAAAGGCTTTTCTGTTTGTTTTCCTGTCTTGTTTTTTGTCCGCCACTACATTCCTCCATGGCTAGATTTAATTTGCGTATACAAATTTAATCTGCGATCCATGGGACGAGCCGTTTTAGCGATGCGTCCTGCCCAAGCTCGTCGAAACGCCGGTGTTAAAACGTGGGTGGCTGATGAAGGAGAATGTTCTCTATGTGGATCGTGTGTTCTCGTCTACGTTTGTTTGCAATGTCCTGTACCCAGATATGCACCTATACATACAGGTGGATGTCGGTATGCACATACCTGTACGTATATATGCATATACTCATTTACTATTTGTTTTTACATGATTGAACGCAGCGTCTTCCAAAATGTAAGTAGTTTTCGTAAACTCATATCCTCCGACGCTACTCTATCTCTTTCTCTTTCCTTCCCTCCCCCCTCGTTCTTCCTCTGTACTACTACGTATCTCACTTTACCCCTCTCGTTCTTCCTCTGTTACTACTACGTATCTCTTTTTCCCCCTCGTATTTCCTCTCTTTCTCTTTTCCTCTCGTTGCTCACCTATTCTTCTACTTCCTCCCTCTGTTTCTCCCTCTACCACTCTCTCTCTTCCCTTTACACCGGCATGGTCACATGCTTCCGGTCAATAATCCTTTCCTTCCTTGGCTTTCGCCAAGCAACGCACGCACCACTTTGTCCCTCTCGGGTCCGTGCCTCATCGCGTTCATACACACATAATTTTTCTCGTCTGGCCGTAAAGCCTTTTCTGTTTGTTTTCCTGTCTTGTTTTTTGTCCG
>NC_068983.1:41316873-41319603 GCF_001194135.2 Octopus bimaculoides | reverse complement strand
CATGTATATCTATATATATTCATATATAGATATATATACACATACATATATACATATATATACATAGACACACATATTCATATATATATTCACACATACACATATATACATATACATATATACATATACATATATATATATATATATATATATATATATATATATATACTTACACACGCAAACAGAAATAAACAAACAGACAGACAAATAGATAGATAGATAGATAGATAGATAGATAAATAGATAGATAGATAGATAGATAGATAGATAGATAGAAAGCTAGGGTGTGTCCGTATATGAGAGAGGGAGAGAGAGAGAGAGAATGAGAGAGGAACATGAAGACAGACAAAAGAAGACATGACATTGGAGAAATAAATTGTGTGATAAGGAAATACAAAGCAGTTCTGTACCACACGCACACACACGCACACTGACATGGATATGTATATATGCGTGTGTGTGTGTGTGTGTGTGTGAGTGAGTATCATAAAGGCGGAACAACACAGCGTGACGATATACGGTGACATGTGGGTGTGGTGGTGATGTATGTATTCTACGAGAATTTATTGATAATATCAGAACCGTCTTGGATTTCACCGAATCGATTTCAAGCAATCAATGCACGCACACGCGCGCTCACACATACACACAGACACACATATATGCAATCACAGATAAATATATTTTGCGTATTATCGTTCTTTCTCGCCATCTCTATGGAGGTCAAACTTATGAAACAAACACACACGTGCGTTTTTTTCCCCCGGCTTTCTTCTTTTTCATCTTCTCTTCTCTTCTTTCTCTCTCCAATCTCTACTCGACTTCCTCCACTATCTGAGGAAAGACTAGTTCCGAAACGTTGTCATTGACCCTATAACTGGCATATGTGTGTTGGGAAGTTTACCACATGCAAGAAAACTCTGAAAGAGTATCTGCAGAGGCTTTTCAAGAGCCTTTTTACATGTCTTTAAGAGAACAGCCGGGAGTCCACCTGGGCCCGTTGCTTAGTTTGATTTCGTCTCATCAATGGCTGATATTACATTCTCTTCTGTTATGTTGATGTTATCGATGGCTGCCTCTTTTCCAATTAGATTCGTTGCATTGAAAAGTTCCCCAGGCTTGTTTATTTGCATATTTTACAGTGGAGAAGAGAAAACACTTCGGAATTGTTTATTTAGTGCTTCACTTATCTTCCCCGGGTCTGCAGTTAGTGAACCGTTTTTATCAAATAGTGGCCCTATTTCATGGCGTACTGAGGCAAACTCCTTTGCCAACGTGTAGAAGGTTTTAGGATTTTTTTAAATATTTTCGGCTGCGCAGGTTTCTCTTTCTTCTCTTTCTTTTTTCATGGTAGATTTTGAGTTTATTTTTAATCCCGAAGAGTTCCTCTGTTAGGTGGGATTTCACTCTGTCATTAAAGTGTTTATTTAAACGATTCGAGATCTTTATTCTCCGCCGCATGAATATTCTCCTGTCTCGGGGAATGATGTTTTTGTGTATATTGGCTCTCTTCTCTGGGACATATTTAATGCATATGGCTCGCATTATTGACATGAGTTTATTGAGTTTCATATCTATGCCTTGCATAGAAAGGCTTTTAGGCCAGTCCAACTGGAGTATCCGTTCTCAACTGACTTCCATTCAGCCTCATAGAAATTTAAGCTGGATAGGGTTTGAGCGCCATCTATGCAGAGTTCATCTTTAGTTAATTCCGGGCCATACATTGTCAGTTCTATCATGTTATGGTCTGAGAATATTGTCGGTGATATATTTACGTTGTGGATAATTTCCACATTGTTTGGAAAACAGAGGTCCAGGATATTTTTCTGCCTGGTTGGAGAGAGTGTGATCTGCTCCATGAATAGCATTTTCGTAAGATCAAGTAGAGATTCTGCTTGGTCTCGCTCTTTGTGAGTCATTCCTGGGGTTATGTTGCCCTCAGACCACCTGATGATGGGGAAGTTGAAGTCACCCATCAGGAATACAGTAGTACGTTGATCTAATTGTGTTAGTACTTCCTTTATCGCATTGAGGCTTTCCTCGAATTTTCCATCATAATTTGAGGCATCAGGTGGGTGATATAGTGTGCATATCACTATATTAAGTTGCTGTAGATGTACTATGAGTGTGTCACACACCGAGTTCGAGTCCGATAACAGGTTAATGGTGGGACATCTTCGCGGATGTACATTGCAACTCCACCGTGACTTCCTTTTCTTCTGACTGTACGGAAGATAGAATACATTGGTATGTGTATCTCCGCATCATTTATGTCTACAGACAGATGTGTTTCTGTAAGTGCAATGCACACAGCTTGATTACATGCAGAATGATTCTTCTGATGCGCAATTTAGCACACACACATATATATATATGTATATTTATATATGTATATATATGTATATTTATATATGTATATGTATATGTATATATGTATATGTATATTTATATATATTTATATATATGTATATATATTTATATATGTATATGTATATTTATATATATATGTATATATTTATATATATATATATATGTATATTTATAATACATGTGTGTGTGTGTGTGTATATTCACTTACACATGCAGATTTTCATATTCATGCACACAATCATTATATACACCCTATTAAGAAATTTAGGTTACCAAAAATTGACAAAAGAATGCTCAATAATAAATATAGATTTAGAATAGATCAAAACAGTCACACACTATATATATATATATATATAT
>NC_068983.1:41314923-41316808 GCF_001194135.2 Octopus bimaculoides | reverse complement strand
TATATAATATATATATAGAATATATATATATATATATAGAGAGAGAGAGAGAGATCGAGAGAGAGAGACATACGAACTTATCTAAGAGATTAATATATAAAAGACAAGGTAACTAGACATTATGCAATGAAATCTCTTAGCTTACAGCTGTTTCTCCTGCAATGCACTCACAGTTGAGTACCTGTGTATTACCCTATAGAGTCGTTGTGGGAATCTATAAGGTGATACAGAAGCACTCCCCGATGAGCGCATTGCATCCTACAGCGGAAACAACTGTAAGCTAATGATGTTCATTACATAACCGTTGTGCTTTCTTTGTCATTTATATAATTTCTTTACTTTATTCTTTATTGGGAATTAAATATGTCTGATATATATATATATATACATATATATATACATATATATACATATATATATATATATATATAGGTATATAAAGGTTGAATGTGGATTCGTCCTTTAATTAGAGGTCTCCAAAAAAGATTTCTAGTGTTGATTCTTCATATTTTGGTGGGAGTTTACAGGCGTAAATTTGCGTAGATACAAAAAACGTACTTGTATATAATGTATGATGTATTTATGGAATGCAGTTCCATATATCCTATCAATTTTATTAAAAATGGAGTAAACAAGTTGTTAAGAAGTTTAAACTTCTAAATTTTGACAACTTCTCTCCTCCATTTTTAATAAAATTGATGAACTTCATTCCATCATTTCACTATATTATATATATGTATATATTGGTGAATACATGCATACCTATCTTTGCTTATGTATGCATCTGACGTTGGACCACTGAACTCGATGCTTTTTTTTTCATTCGCTCACTGTTTATTTTTACTATTCCTTTCTGTTGAAGAGCGTAAGCTCGAAACGTCAAGACTTTCGTAATTTTCCTGAGCGTCAAACTAATTCACTTGCTTGTTGTTCATACACCTGATTTCATCTTTTGTTTTTTCATAACTCTCAACTATAAATATATATATATATATATGTATTTATATGTATATTTACACATACGCAAGTGTATGTATGTATGTATGTATATATATATATATTTATGAGGTCACAGAAGTGTGACGAAAGAACTCTGGCCGAAATAAGATTAAGATTAAGATTAATGTAATGTAATATAAAGCTGAAAAAAAAAAAAAAAAAAAAATTAACACCAAATATACAGTGCGTGTGTTTTTATTGGCTAAACTGGCAATATGACCATCCCCAAGTACAACAACATCTGTTTCAACACACGATTTCACATAAAAAATCTTGCAAAACAAATATGTATTTATATATATATATATATATATATATATAAATAAATAAATATTTGTGTGTGTGTGTGTGTGTGTGTGTGTGTGTGTGTGTGTGTGTGTGTGTGTAAATATATGTTGTATATTTAGTACGTACGTGCATATTTTTGCTTGCATACATGCAGAGATATAAGCTTATATGTATGCATATAGGAATGATAATGTGTAAATGTATGCGTTTAGAAATGATTGCTTATATGACTGTATGAATGTACGCATGTATGTATATAAATGCGCATATATGTATAAGTGTGTCAAGGTTTACATTAAGTGACTGCCTGGAAACGTGCAGGCCTGAATGTATACGTTCTACGACTGTGATATAAGCTGTGCATTCTACGCGTGTGAGTACGTTTGTATATATGCGTATATATGTAAATGCGCGTGTGTTTGTGAGTGTGTGTGTGTGTGTTTATATGAATGTGAATAAAGTATGCGATACCATGCGTTATAACATATGAATATCGCTTAAAAATCAATATTTATATCAAAACGCTTTTATATTCTATGCATATATATATATGTGTGTGTATATGCGTATGTATATATATATATATATATATATATAT
>NC_068983.1:41308980-41309726 GCF_001194135.2 Octopus bimaculoides | reverse complement strand
CATGCATATATATATATATATATATATTCACAAAGAAAAACAAATAAAAAGACGAAGACAGGTCGTGTAGAAAACAAACAGTTTCCATCTACCAAATCCACTCACAAGGCTTTGGTCGGCCCAACGGTATAGTAGAAGACACTTGCCCAAGGTGCCACGCAGTGGGACTGAAGCAGTGACCATGTAGTTGGGAAGCAAGCTACTTACCACTCATCCACTCCATATAATATATATATATATAAATTATATATTATCTTATTAGATTATATATATATATATATATATATATATATATATATACATACATTATATATACATATATTCACATTATATATATGTACATATGCAGTATACATATATGCATATATATATATACATTATACATATATACATATATATATATATACATTATACATATATACATATATATATATACATTATACATATATACATATATATACATTATATATATACATATATATACATTATATATATACATTATATATATACATATATATATATGCATTATATATATACATTATATATACATATATATATGCATTATATATATACATTATATATACATATACATACATTATATATATGTATATACATATATATACATTATATATGCATTATATATATATATATATATGTACATTATATATATATATGTACATTATATATATATGTACATTATATATATATATATATGTACATTATATATATATATATATATATATATA
>NC_068983.1:41305493-41307666 GCF_001194135.2 Octopus bimaculoides | reverse complement strand
TACACACATTATATATATATGTACATTATAACTCTTGATTGGACCATGTCAGGTGGGGGAGAAGAGCCATGCAAGGAACGTGAAAATCACGGTGGTGCACCAGCATGACCGCAGCCACTTGGCTGAAACACATAAATAAATAAATAAATACATATGTACGTATTTATGCATCTCTAAATAATATATATATATATACATGTTCACACACGCATATACTGTTGCATATGCGCGATGTATGCGTACCGACATATACTTACACACACACACACACACACACACACACACATATGTTACAGAAAAAATACTGAATATCACATAAAGAATAGCATTCGAATTATTAAAAATTAAAGACTATATTATACACACTTGCATACATATGGACAGGCGTACATACACACATGCATACATATATACATACAGACATATATACACACAGACATATTGCATTGAAACATACATATACAGACTCACAAATGTACCTGCGTCTACACACACACACACACGCACACAAACGTATACGTATTTATATGTATATTCACACGTACATATAACCTATCCGTCTATATCTTCTGTTTGTCTGTCTTTCTGTCTCTCTCCTCTGCTCTCTTTTTCTGTATGTGTGTGTGTGTGTTTGTGTGTGTAATTGTACGTGTGTTTGAGTGTGTGTGTTATTGTACATGTGTGTGAGTGTGTGTGTAATTGTACGTGTGTGTGATTACAGGCGTATGTAACATTGTAAATACACGCCATTTTGCAAACGAAGACGAAACGAAATGTTCAAATGCCGTAACGTATTATAAATCATGGACGGCATATTATTCCATTACAGCTCCAGTATGGTCGCACAGATTGCATTTTCTGTAATCCTAGTATCTCTGTGTTTCTTCTATCATCTTACATAAGCTTAATACTCTGGCATATGCTTGAAATAGAAGTCAAATCTCCCTCAAATCACACCGTTTAGCGCTTAAAATGAGTAACGACTTATTTGCTAACTAATACGTTTCGTGATGGTCGTATCTGGAACGTGGTTTGACGTGGATCTGTTTCGGTCAGAGTTGAATATGAGCATAAACATGCGTAACAACAGCAACAACAGCGGATCTTTTCGGCCACAACGAGAGCAACAATAAATGTAGTTTCTGCTGCTAGAAATAGCAGACACGTCTATCTTATAACTGTGACATTACGTACATAAATACATACATGTATATATGTATATATGTATATACTATATATATATATATATATATATATATATATATATATATACACACACACGTATATATTCATGTACATATTTGTATATACATATATATTATGACTATACACACACGTATACATATGTATATACTATATGCATACACACACACACCCATATATATACACATGTACATATCTGCATATACATATATATTATAACTATACATACATGTATACATATACATATATATATATATATATATATACATATCTATATATACATATATAACTATACACACACGTATACACACACACACACACACACACACACATATATATAAATATATATATACACATGTACATATCTGTATATACATATATACATATATATATTGACTATATATATATATATATATATATATCCGCACACACACACCATACATACACACAGACACACACACACACACACCATACACATACACACACGCACACACTTTAACAGGATCGTCACGGGGATGGAACGCCTAACGATTACTGTCGAGGTGTACCAAGAATGTCCTAGGGTTAAACAACAACAACAACAACAACAACAACAACAACAAGAAAAGCAGTGATGGCCAAGCAGAATATTGTAAAACATTTCCAATCAATGTAATTTAATAATCGAAATGTAATCAATATTGATTAACAACTCACGTTATTATTATTAATTCCAACGTAGAAGTGTTGGAGCAGAACTATCATCAAAACGGTTCCAACCGCGACCACCTTTTCGTGTTGACTTTTATTGTTTTTTTTGTTTTTAGATTTCGTGTCTACATTATTTCATCTCCTTCCATTTTTTTTTGTGATGGGAGTAAATGATTTTAGGGTGATTTGACAGCTGTTTTTAGCCGTATGGACATCATCTTCCTCATGTTTTTCAGCCCCAGGACAATACTGCTCTAGTAGGACTATGATCCAAGACGTC
>NC_068983.1:41299244-41301620 GCF_001194135.2 Octopus bimaculoides | reverse complement strand
CTGTTTTACCTGTATTTCAAAGGACCAGCCTTGTCACACTCTGTGTCACACTGAATCTCCTCGAGAACTACGTTAAGGGTACACGTGTCTGTGGAGTGCTCAGCCACTTTCGCGTTAATTTCACGAGCAGGCTGTTCCGTTGATCGGATCAACTGGAACCCTCGTCGTCGCAACCGACGAAATGCCACTCTCTCTCTCTCTCTATATATATATATATACACATTCTTTTACTTGTTTCAGTCATTTGACTGCGGCCATGCTGGAGCAGCGCCTTTAGTCAAACAAAGCGACCCCAGGACTTATTCTTTGTTAGCCTAGTACATATTCTATCGTGTTTTTTTTGCCGAACCGCTAGGTTACGGGGACATAAATACACCAACATCAGTTGTCAAGCGTTGTTGGGGGCACAAGCACACACACACACACACACATACGACGGGCTTCCTTCAGTTTCCGTCTACCAAATACTCTCACAAGGCTTTGGTCGACCCGTGGCTATAGAAGACACTTGCCCAAAGTGCCACGCAGTGGGACAGAACCCAGAACCATGTGTTTGGCAAGTAAGCTACCTAGCACGCAGCCACGCCTATATATACACATATATACATATACATATACATATATATATGTATATATATATATATATATATATATATATATATATACAGACAGATAGATAGATAGATAGATAGATAGATAGATAGATAGATAGATAGATAGATAGATATGGATAAACGAAATAAGAGTAGGGTCGCATTTTACACCTTCGATGGAAGGTGATTGCACACCTCACCTATATACTACAGGTGTACGAATGAATGTGTTGAAAGAGTTGTAAAGATTTTAAATAAAGACTATCATGAATTCCATTTTCTATCATTTATATGTAAGTGTGTGTGTGTGTGTGTGTGTGTGTGTGTGTAAAATATAAAACAATGTCTTTACAGATATTCCTTCCAATGAGGGAACATATGAGCGTGTGTGCTTGTATAAAACTACATTTAATGTGTGTATATATATATGCTTTTGTGTGTGAGTGTGTATATATACATACATGTATATATATATATATATAAACACACACATATATATGCATATATATATACATATTTAAGTATACACATATTTATACTTATATATGCATAAATATACATAAAAATAGGTATCTTAGCGCTAACGCTAGAAACTCGTGGTCCTTGAGGCACACTTGTTTCTGTTAAATGTTAATAAAAAATATGTTCTCAAAATATATTCTCAAATATATCCATGTATGTGTGTGTGTGTGTTTGTGTGTGTGTGCATACAAGTATGTTTGTAAATATATATATATATAATACAAATATATACATATTTATATATCTATAATATTCTCTCTCCCTCTATATATAATTATAATAAATACATATACATATATTCATACATTCACACGCATGCACACACACACACGTATATATAGACATATATGCTTAAATATGTATGTTTGTGTGTGTATATATATACTGAGAGAGAGAGAGAGAGAGAGAGAGAGAGAGATGCATACCTATTTACTTACATGCACACACACACACACACACATTATTATTTTTTATCTTAAAAGTAATACATATAAAATTAATTTCCATATAAACGGAAGATTTACACAGTTTATGTTGAGTAAATAATTATTCAAATTTTAGGAGGAAAAGTTCGACTGACTTCGATGTCACTATCAGTCTTGTCCTTGGAAATGTTTATTTTATAGATAATTTATTATTATTACAATTATCATCTTTATTATCATTATTATTATAATTAAAATCAACATTATCATCATCATTATTATTTTTATTATTATACTTACTATCATCATCATCATTATTATAAACACTAGATTGTAAACGCCTTTTTTTCAGTGGTTTATCAAACACAGTTTTGCCGCTCTTGTGTACAAACATACAAGAATGTATATACACATACATTAGCATACATACATGCCTACATACATACACAGACACACACACACACACACACACACACATGTTTTTAACAGTGAAATTCGAAGATGAAGCTACAAACAGAAGTGTTTAAAATATTGGTTTCATAAAACCATTTGGATAGAAAATGAAGACAAACCAGTCTACTATCCTAACACACACACACACACACACACACACACACACACATTTATTATAGATAGATAGATAGATGAATAGATAGATAGATTCCCATATCACACGAACACTTACAGACAGACAGACAAACAAACAGTTATATAAACATATTCAGAAAGACGAGTATTTATACATATACAAATATATCTACGTAGAGCATAAAATATATAAACACCTATATAATATATATATATATTTATTTATATATATATATATATATATATAT
>NC_068983.1:41281408-41282567 GCF_001194135.2 Octopus bimaculoides | reverse complement strand
ATATATATATATATATATATATATATATATATAGAGAGAGAGAGAGAGAGAGAGAGAGGGAGAGAGAAATTGGTAGATGGATAGATAGACAGATGAATAGAGAGACAAATTTATTGATAGATAGAAAGAGGGGTGGGGTAAGAAAGCAGTGTGTCTGGTGGAGGCTGGGCAAGACGGAAGAAAAGAAAAATTAGTGTTTTTTGTTTGTTGATGTTGTGGCTACCGTTCAGTACTAATCAAGAAGCAGTGATTTATACTCAAGGGCGTTCCAGGCGTGACAATCGAGTCTTTTCAACTCAAGCAATACGTTTAAGAACTACATTACAGACTCTAGCGATTGTTTGGTTCCGTAAAGAAAACACGGTGAGATTTTTTGCAGGAGATTTAGCTGCTGTGTCTAGCAAAATGCTTGACCATGCACAGGCTGTCATGCCCGTCGCTCGTTTGAATTAAGTAACGACTGTTTTGAATTAGGCGGAAAACTAAATTTTACTAAAGGTTAAAAAAAAAATAACTATAAAAATATTCGTTAAAATGCTTTCGGAAAGTTGAAAATAACAACTACATACATGTGTGTGAGTATGCGTGTGTTATAGATAGATAGATAGATAGATAGATAGATAGATAGATAGATAGATAGATAGATAGATAGATAGATAGATAGATAGATTACGCATATTACATATTTGACTAATAATATTTGAGCCTTTCATTTAAATGTTACTACCTATTATTAAATAGGCAAATATATACGTTTATATACTAGTTTATGTCCTGTATATATTAGTTATTCGTTGATTAGCGTGTACATGAAATTTTATATATCTGGCCGTGTTTTAAACGCTCATACACATACATAATTGTGTGTGTGTGTGTGAATATATACAGTAATCCTTCGATTATCGCGGGTGTTACGTTCCAAACCCCCACCCTACCTCCCGCGATAGGTGAAAATCAGCGAAGTAGAAACAATACTGTGCTGTATACATATTTTTAAAATTATTTTTATAATTTGTATATATTCATTTTATCATAAATGCAAAACAACACCACGGAAGAATCGACGTAAGCTTAAATAATAAACCGCGATAGGTGAAAATCAGCGAAGTAGAAACAATACTGTGCTGTATACATATTTTTAAAATTATTTTTATAATTT
>NC_068983.1:41278597-41281119 GCF_001194135.2 Octopus bimaculoides | reverse complement strand
TATATATATATATATATATATATATGTATGTATGTATGTGTGTATGTGTGTATGTATGTATGTATGTATTTGCATGTCTGTGTTTGTCCACCCACCATCGCTTGACAACGGATGTTGGTCTGTTTACGTCCCCGTAACCTAGCAGTTCGGTCAAAGACCTCGACAGAATAAGTATTAGGCTTACAAAGAATAAGTCCTGGAGGGGGCAATTTTTCGGCTAAAGATGGTGCTCCAGCATGGCCACAGTCAAATGACTGAAACAAATAAAAGAATATATAATATTCTTACTCCTTTATTGCCCACAAGGGGCTAAACATAGAGGGGACAAACAAGGACAGAAAAAGGGATTAAGTCGATTACATCGACCCCAGTGCGTAACTGGTACTTAATTTATCGACCCCGAAAGGATGAAAGGCAAAGTCGACCTCGGCGGAATTTGAACTCAGAACGTAACGGTAGACGAAATACGCTAAGCATTTCGCCCGGCGTGCTAACGTTTCTGCCAGCTCGCCTTGGCAAGAATAGCATTGGGAACGACTTCAAAGATTCGGCCAGCAAAGCCATCATCGGACTTCGAAGTCACTGTGAATAGTATTCATGTTGATGTATAATACAAGAATGTACTGAAAAGTTCCTGATTTTAAGGATGTTATGAAAGCCCTAGTTGGAGGACCAACCTTCCAAGTTCTCTTACAGGGCCTAGAAAAAACCCCCCAAAAAAACTGAAGGACCGCTGCAATAAGATGAGTATGAATCCGAAAGGGGAATATTTTGAATAAAATCATAATTAACTGATCCTCCAATGTTTTTCTTTCTACCCGAAACCAGGAACTTTTGCACCCCACCCCGCCCCTGTGTGTGTGTATGTGCGTGTTTGTGTGTGAGTGTGTATACATGTATATTTGTAGGTCTCGACATCATCATCATCATCATCATCATCATTATCATCATAGTATTTCTGCTTTTCCATGCTGGTATGGATTGGACGAGAATTCAAACGAGCTACGGGCGTGACAGCCTATGTGCATGGTCAAGCATTTTGCTAGACAGAGCAGCTAAATCTCCTGCAAAAACATCACCGTGTTTTCTTTACCGGAACCAAACAATCACTAGAGTCTGTAATGTAGTTCTTAAATGTATTGCTTGAGTTCAAAAGACTGGATTGTCACGCCTGGAACGCCCTTGAGTACATGTCACTGCTTCTTGATTAGTACTGAACGGTAGCTACAACATCAACAAACAAAAAGCGTAGACGTGGCTGAGTGATATGAAGTTCGTTTCTCAACCGGGTTCAGTCCCACTTGGTTCCGGCAAGTGTTTTCTATTATAGCTCGTGGTTAGCCAAAGCCTTATGAGTGGATTTGGCCGACGGAAACTAAAGGAAGGCCGTCGTATATGTATGTATCAGTGTGTGTGTCCGTCTTTGCGTTTCTTTGTGTTTGCCTCACCGCCGCACCACGCGATAACCGGCCTTGGGTTGTTTACGTCCCGTACGTAGTGGTTCGATAAAAGAGTCCGATAGAGATATGAACCAATCTCTCAAGGCGGTGCCCTAGCATGGCCACACTCAAACATACATATGTATGTATGTCATTATTCAGTTTTATTTTAAAATTCCTTGTCAATTGAGAAAGAACCAGTTTCTAACCTAGATCAAAGGTTCCTTCATTGGAATTTCAACATCAACAACGGGATATTTTTTAATGTATGTATGTATGTATGTATGTATGTATGCATGTGCAGATTTGTATGTTTCATGTATGTATTCTCATGCATATAGTTGCATGTCTAGACATGCTCGTATATATGATAGATTGGATCTGTGAAGATAGGCTCTGTAGTCTTCGAATTAGCTTCCTCCTTTCTGGTTTTGTCAAGCGGTGCGGCGGCGAGACAGACAAATACAAACGCAACGACAAGCTGTAAGCGGAACAGTAAAGCTCTACAAGACTTTCCTCGAGTTTAAAATGTGTTTAAAATGAGTTTAAATTATATCGACCCCAGTGCTCAACTGGGATTTATTTTATCGATTTGCGACAGGATGAAGGGCAAAGTCGACCTCCGTGGAATTTGAACATAGAACGTAAGGACAGACGAAATGCCTCAAGGTATTTTGCTCGGTGTGCAACCGATTCTGCCAGCTCGCAGCCTTACATAAAGACAAGAATTAATAGAGAATAATTAAGAGTGTAAAATAAAACATGGCTATGTGTATAAGGTGGAGGCGCAATGGCCCAGTGGTTAGGGCAGCGGACTCGCGGTCATAGGATCGCGGTCTCGATTCCCAGACCGGGCGTTGTGAGTGTTTATTGAGCGAAAACACCTAAAAGCTCCCCGAGGCTCCGGCAGGGGATGGTGGCGAACCCTGCTGTACTCTTTCACCACAACTTTCTCTCACTCTTACTTCCTGTTTCTGTTGTGCCTGTAATTCAAAGGGTCAGCCTTGTCACACTGTGTCACGCTGAATATCCCCGAGAACTACGTTAAGGGTACACGTGTCTGTGGAGTGCTCAGCCACTTGC
>NC_068983.1:41277237-41278054 GCF_001194135.2 Octopus bimaculoides | reverse complement strand
AAAGAAACATTTCTTTCTTCTTTTACGTATATAAGAAGCTTTCTTTGCTGCCACTAGTTTTCGGGTTCGGTCCCAAGGCACGGCACGGCGGCCAAGTGTTTTCTACTATAAGCTCGGACAGTATTTGGTACACAGCAACTATGCGAAACTTCATCGATTATATGTATATTAAAAGGCGGAGAGTTGGCAGAATCGTTACAACGCCGGGCGAAATGCTTAGCGGTATTTCGTTCTGAGTTCAAATTCTGCCGAAGTCGACTTTGCTTTTCATCCTTTTTGGGATCGATGAATTAAGTACCAGTTGCGTACTGGAGTCGATCTAATCGACTGTCCCTCCCCCACCAAATTTCAGCCCTTGAGCTTATAGTAGAAATGGTTATACGAATATTTATATAAGCGTGTATGTGTGTATTAGCCCGTGTACATATATACGTATAGAGGAGGCGCAATGGCCTAGTGGTAAGGGCAGCGGACTCGCGGTCATAGGACCGCGGTTTCGATTCCCAGCCGGGCGTTGTGAGTGTTTATTGAGCGAAAACACCTAAAAGCTCCACGAGGCTCCGGCAGGGTATGGTGGTGAACCTTGCTGCACTCATTCACCACAACTTTCTCTTACTCTTACTTTCTGTTTCTGTTGTGCCTGTAATTCAAAGGGTCAGCCTTGTCACACTGTGTCACGCTGAATATCCCCGAGAACTACGTTAAGGGTACACGTGTCTGTGGAGTGCTCAACCACTTGCACGTTAATTTCACGAAGCAGGCTGTTCCGTTGATCAGATCAACTGGAACCCCCGACGTCGTAAGCGACGGAGTGCCA
>NC_068983.1:41271297-41274258 GCF_001194135.2 Octopus bimaculoides | reverse complement strand
TATATATATAAGATAATATATACTTTATATATAATTTCTACTTAAATGGATGAAAAGTATACTCTCAATGTGCGTGTATGTATGTGTGTGTTTGTGCGCGTCTGTATGTGTTTGTGCGTGTGTTTGAGAGCCTGTGTGTCTGTGCGTGTATCTATATGTGCCCGTGCGTATAATCTCTGTTGTGTATATTATTATTATTATTATTATTATTATTATTATTATTATTATTATTATTTAAGTAACCAGAAGACGGATTTAGTATTAGTCTTTGTTTTGTAAGACGATCGTTTCGACCCATCCTACTACTGTCCCTTGTGGGTGCGACTCCGTTCAGCATGTTGCGTTTCATCCATTTTACAATCTGAGTCACATCGGGTACATCCATACGTGAAAAGGGTGTCTCGCTAAAGATTTTGAGTTTGGGCTGAGTCGCACTCATAAGGGACAGTAGCGGAATAGATCGAAACGATCGTCGTACAAAATAAAAAGTAATACCACATTCATCCTCTCGCGGAATTCCTGAAGTAGATCCAACGGAAATATACTCCAACTGCGGATGACACTACGTAGCACAAACTGGGGCAGTGCTTTACTCAATACTTCAGCACACTAATCGACTTATACCCATTAGTCCGAAATATATCACACACACACACATACAAACACACACACACACAGACACACACACACACGCACACACACACACACACACACACACACACACACACACACATACACAAACACATAGTGAACACATATTGCTTAGTGGCTAGAACGTCGGGCTCATAATGATGAGGTAGTGAGTTCGATTCCTGGACCGGGCTGTGTGTTGCGTTCTTGAACAAGACACTTCATTTCACGTTGCTCCAGTTCACTCAGCTGCAGAAATGAATTGTGACGTCATTGGTGCAAAGCTGTATCGGCCTTTGCCTTTCCCTTGGATCACATCGGTGGCATGAAGAGGGGAGGCTGGTACGCATGGGCGACTGATGGTCTTCCACACACAACCTTGCCCGAGCTCGTGCCTCGGAGGGGAACTTTGTACGTGCAATCCTATGGTCATTCATGACCAAAGGGGGTTTTTCCATATATATAATATATATATATATATATATACGAGTGAGTGGACAAACGAAAGAATTTATTGTGAGTTACATGTATGAATCAAAACAGCTTGATTCAAGTTCGTTGGTACTCTTGAGTTTCAAGCGTGATGCTAGTCGTCAGCCATTTTTAATTTGAATCTATCTATCTATCTATCTATCTATCTATCTATCTATCTACATTTATCAATTCGTTTTGCAGGATTCTTGATGTGAAATCGTGTGTTGAAACAAATATTATTGTATTTCGGGATGGTCATTTTATTTATTTATTATTATTTTTTTTGTCAAATAAACACACGCATTATATATATATATATTTTTTCTTCACTCGTTTATTATAATTCTTATTTATTTTATGCCCGTTGTCCGGAAATCTTTCGTCACACACCTGTGACCTCTTCAGCGACACTTTTCGTTTCCGTGTGTGTTCTTGCTTCCACTGACTCCATTCTGTTCTTCTAATATGTGTATCCTTATGTGCGCATGTGTTTGTGTCCTTGTTTGTGCGTGCGTATGTGTGAGTGCGTGTGTATGAGTGTGTATGTATGCTTGTGTGGGTGTGTGTTACTGTTGCTAAAACCTATATATATATAAGGGAGAATTTGCGAAAAAAACAAACAGACGAAGACAGGTGGTGTAAACATCAAATGGATGTATTAGTTTAACGCTTGGGAATAGAGAAAGTCTTTGACGTTTCGAGCCTACGCTCTTCAACTGAAAGGAACACTGAAAGAAACAAGGAGAGAAAGAAGGAGAGAAAAATATATAAATGTAGTGGTCAACGATCTATCATGGCGAATGCCGGACAGAAAGATCACACAGGAGAGCTAAGAAAAAGGGTGTGTATCTGTGCTTGTCCCTCCACCATCGCTTGACAACCGATGTTGGTGTGCTTACGTCCCCATAACTTAGTGGTTCGGCAAAAGTGACTGATAGAATAAGTGCAAGGCTTAAAATGAATAGGTCCTGGGGTCGATTAGTTCGACTAAAGGCAGTGTCCCAGCATGGCCGCAGTCAAATGACTGAAAACAATAAAATAATACATATACTCTTTTACTCTTTTACTTGTTTCAGTCATTTGACTGCGGCCATGCTGGAGCACCGCCTTTAGTCGAGCAAATCGACCCCGGGACTTATTCTTTGTAAGCCTAGTACTTATTCTATCGGTCTCTTTTGCCGAACCGCTAAGTGACGGGGACATAAACACACCAGCATCGGTTGTCAAGCAATGCTAGGGGGACAAACACAGACATACAAACACACACACACACACACACATATATACGACGGGCTTCTTTCAGTTTCCGTCTACCAAATCCACTCACAAGGCTTTGGTCGGCCCGAGGCTATAGTAGAAGGCACTTGCCCAAGATGTCACGCAGTGGGACTGAACCCGGAACCATGTGTTTGGTAAGCAAGCTACTTACCACACAGCCACTCCTATCTATATATATATATGTGCGCGTGTTTGTATATAATAAACGATAGAATGATGGAAGGAAAGAGTTTGAAAAAGGAAGAAATATAAAGAGAAACAGAGTTGAATAGAGCAGAAGTAGTCGCTTTGAAACGAATGTTTGGGTTTGACTGGCTGGCTGGCTGGGGACGGCTGGCAGGCCGACTGGCTGGTCGGTCGGTCTGTCGGTTGGCTGGTTGGGAAAGCGATGTTGGTGGGGGTGGGGGTGGGGAACTTAAGCACATCAGTGCTTGTTGGCCTTTCTTTCTTTCTTTCTTTCTTTCTTTCTTTGTTTCTTTCTCAGATTGCTTCACGCCAAACACACCCTCCACTTTACCTCTATATATGTGTGTGCGTGTGTACATATATATATTTACTGATACGTGTGTTTATTTGTAT
>NC_068983.1:41266577-41267180 GCF_001194135.2 Octopus bimaculoides | reverse complement strand
ATATATATATATATATATATATATATATATATATAGATAGATAGATAGATATATTGCAAGTATGTATGTGTATGTATATATATATATGGTTGTGTGTGTGTGTTTGTGTCTGTGTTTGTCCTCCCACCATCGCTTGACAACCGATGTTGGTGTGTTTACGTCCCCGTAATATTAGCGGTTCGGCAAAACGAGAGACCGATAGAATTAAGCACTATTTGTTCGACTAAAAGGCGATGCTCCAGCATGGTCGCAGTCACGTGACTAAAAACAAATAAAAAAGTAACAAGTAAAAGCGTGACAGTATTGGCGCCAGTGGTTGTAGCTGTGGTGTGGGTCACCAGTATTGGTTGTAGTGGCGGTGGTTTCTAGCGTTACATATTGTGGTAGTAACGTCGGTGCTTTAAAGCTTGGCGATTCTAGTGATGGTGGTGGTAGAGCTGGTGGTCGTTGTTGTAGTGGTGCTGGTGCTAGTACGATGAAGAGGTAGTAATAGCAGTCACGTTACTGGTACGTTACTACTGGTGTTAGGTTACGCGTGGGGTGCGCGAGCGCGAGTATGTGACATGGCGGAATGGTTACGACGTTGAGGGTAGTGGTGGTGGT
>NC_068983.1:41257935-41258598 GCF_001194135.2 Octopus bimaculoides | reverse complement strand
TATATATATATAATATAAATAACAAATGTTTCCTTCTCGATCCATAGATAAGATACATACATACTGACATGCATACATACATACATACATACATACATACATAGAAAGATACACAAAAATACCCTGTTCTTGATACTGAAATTCCAATGAAGGAGCCTTGGATCTAGGTTAGAAACCGGTTCTTTCTCTATTGGTAAGAAATCTTGAAATAAACAAAACAATAACATACATATATATATATAAATATATGCATACAAACAGAGATACATACATACATACATGCATATATACATGCATACATGCATATATACATGCATACATGCATACATGCATACATGCATAGATTGATACACAAAAATATCCTGTTTTTGATATTGAAATTTCAATGAAGGAGCCCTGGATCTAGGTTAGAAACCGGTTCATTCTCGATTGACAAGAAACCTTGAAATAAAACTAAACAATGACACATATACGTACATACCTATATACATACATATATGCATGCATACATGCATACATACTTACATATATATTTTACTCTTTGCTTTCATGTTGAATCATAATAAAAACAATGAATCTGATCGGCAGTCGATAACTCAACTGACTGAAACTTCGAAGTCACTCTCAACAATATTCTCGTTTATACACACACACACATATATA
>NC_068983.1:41253909-41254916 GCF_001194135.2 Octopus bimaculoides | reverse complement strand
ATACCTAAGGCACCTACTATGATAGGAATTGTTTCTGTTTTTAGATTCCACATTCGAGTTATCTCTATTTCCAGGTCTTTGTATTTTGAAAGTTTTTCCATTTCTTTTAGAGAAACGTTGTCATCTGCTGGTATTGATACATCAATTGATACATCAATTAGAAAGCATTTTTTTTCTTCATGATCTTTGACAACTATATCTGGTCTATTTGCCTTAATTTCTCTATCTGTGTGTATTGGCATATCCCAGAGTATGGTTGCTTTCTCGTTTTCTGTGACCTTTTCTGGCGTATGAAAACTCGCAGCTTATTTTGCTGGGTATGGTGGAAAGTGTCAGCTGTCCACAGCCAGCAGACTAAGGTGACACTTGTTTTAGTGGTCATGCTTCAAGAACTCTACAAAGAATTCTTGCAATTCCAGGCAATGCTGATTTTTGTAGGTGTTCTACTTTCACACTTGAATCAATCTTTTTCAGCCATGTTGGTAGCTGAGTGTTGATACTTCCAAGCGCACCAATTACTGTTGGTATCACGTCTATTCTCTTCATTGACCACGACCTTCGTATTTCCCACTTTAAATCATCATAGTTGTTTATTTTTACTACTTCTTTCACATTGATCCTGTTGTCACCGACGCATGCTATGTCGATTAGCATATATGTTCTTTCGAGCAGGCAGAAACGTGAGCACGCCGGACTAAAAACTTGGCGGTACTTCGCTCGTCGCTACGTTCAAATTCTGCCGAGGTTCACTTTGCCTTCATCCTTTCAGGGTCGATAAAATAAATACCAGTTACGTACTGAGGTCGATAAAATCAACTGGCCCCCTTCCCCCAAATTTCAGGTCTTGTGCTTATAGTAGACAGGATTATCATTATTATTATTATTATTATTATTATTATTATGATTCTGATTATTATTGTTAAATTCGTTAACATTTAATCAATCAGCGAATCGATTCTTTGATTAATTGTTCAGTGAACCAATTAATCAGTGGTGCTTTGCCGAAG
>NC_068983.1:41252240-41253390 GCF_001194135.2 Octopus bimaculoides | reverse complement strand
GTAGAAGACACTTGCCCAAGCTGCCACGCAGTGGGACTGAACCTGGAACCATGTGGTTGGTAAGCAAGCTATTTTATTTCATAAATATTTGCCATACAAGCATTACAAAGAGGGGACGAACAAGGACAGACAAACATAAAAGGGGTGAAGCAGCTGTATCGATTAAATATTTACAAATTTAAATATATAATAAAAATTGGATTATATTTACAATGTTCGATTGAAGCATTGCTCATTACAGATGCAATTTGTAATGGCTTTCCTGAAGACCCCTTGCTTTTTCTTTCCTTTGTTTTTGGCTCCCACTTACCTAGTGCCAAATACTCACTTACCACACAGCCACTCCTGCGCCTATTACTGTACATTTTACCATAACGGTAAAAACAACCAACCGGTGGAAACCGTGAAAATTCTGTATTATAAATACCCTGATTTTTATTGTAATGTATACATTTACATATTTGTTTTAGTGTCATAAAAATATACAAACTTCGACAGAACGTGCTATAATTGTTTTATGGAATAGTGCACCTCGAAGCAGTTGAAGCTATAAATCAAATGTTCTCAACCATTTTTCCACTATGGACCCTTTAGATTTCTATTGATACTTGAAAAAAATCTTTTAAAATTTTTGTTGGCTGTGTGGTAAGTAGCTTGCTTACCAACCATTTGGTTCCGGGTTCAGTCCCACTACATGGCATCTTGGGCAAATGTTTTGTACTATAGCCTCGGGCCGACCAAAGCCTTGTGAGTGGATTTGGTAGACGGAAACTGAAAGAATCCCGTTGTATATGTGTATACATATATGTGTGTGTGTGTGTGTGTGTGCGTGCGTGTGTTTGTCTGTGTGTGTGTGTGTGTGTTTGTGTCTGTGTTTGTCCCCCATCATCGCTTGACAACCGATGCTGGTGTGTTTACGTCCCCGTAACTTAGCGGTTCGGCAAGAGAGACCGATAGAATAAGTACTAGGCTTACAAATAATAAGTTCTGGGGTCGATATGCTCGACTAAAGGCGGTGCTCTAGCATGGCCGCAGTCAAATGTCTGAAAGAAGTAAAAGAGTAAAGAGAGAGTAAATTATTTTCGCATACTGTAAATGTATAAGCAATTTTATGCGCATAATTTTTAGCAACGAAATCTGAGAGGGATCC
>NC_068983.1:41249673-41250561 GCF_001194135.2 Octopus bimaculoides | reverse complement strand
ATATATATATATATATATATATATATATACAGTTAATCAAAAAACGGACAACAAGAATAAAAAACAACAACGCAAGGACGTGGGACATGCAAGGAGTGGCACAGTGGTAAGTAGCTTGTTTACCAATCTTATGCTTCCGGGTTCAATCCCACTGCGTGTCTTTTACTATAACCTCGGGTCAACCAAAACCTTGTGAGTGGATTTGGTAGACGGAAACTGAAAGAAGAAGATATATATGTGTGTGTGTGAGAGAGTGTGCGTATATATGTTTGTGTGTCTGTGTTTGTCCCCCTACCATCGCTTGACAACAGATGTTGGTGTGTTTACATACCCGTAACCTAGCGGTTCGGCAAAAGAAAACGATAAAATAAATACTAGGCTTACAAAGAATAAGTCTTGGGGTCGATTTGTTCGACGAAAGGTGGTGCTCCAGCATGGCCGTAGTCAAATGACTGAAACAAATAAAAGAATAAAAGAATATATATATAACTTTATGTTTTTATGCATATATATATATGTATTCAAGTAAATGGTAATAAGATAATAATAATGATGGACTCTCCTGTGAGTGTTTATTGAGCGAAAACACCTAAAGCTCCACAAGGCTCCGGCAAGGGATGGTGGCGAACCCTGCTGTACTCTTTCACCACAACTTTCTCTTACTTCCTGTTTCTGTTGTGCCTGTAATTCAAAGGGTCAGCCTTGTCACACTGTGTCACGCTGAATATCCCCGAGAACTACGTTAAGGGTACACGTGTCTGTGGAGTGCTCAGCCACTTGCACGTTAATTTCACGAGCAGGCTATTCCGTTGATCGGGATCAACTGGAACCCTCGTCGTCGTAAGCGACGGAGTGCCAACATGTATGTATGTCATTGTTCAGTTTTAT
>NC_068983.1:41248397-41249121 GCF_001194135.2 Octopus bimaculoides | reverse complement strand
TATATATATATATATATATATATATATCAGAGCAGCAGTTTAAATGAGATGAAATTACTTCAACCGCAGATTGAAACCTGGCAGTATAGAGATTGGAGAGAAACCTAGTATTTTTCTGTCCTTACTTCAAAAATACATTAATTTGAATGCGAAGAACAAGAACACATTCTTCATGTGAAGGGACAGGGGTGCGGGTAGTTAGACACTTGATGAAATCGACCAAGTGCTAACTGGCATTTATTGTAGCAGCCTCAGTGGGATTCGAAATCAGAACTTAAAGGATCACGGATAAATACCACAAAAACCGAATACATTTTGTCTGGTACTATAACGATTCTGTCAATCTCACCACCAACCATTCCCTTCCACCGCTTGCCATAAAAATGTATTGAAATATCGGGAGAAAGGAAATTGTATTAATGGAAAATTCAAGACAGTGAAGAAGTGTCTATCACTGATGCCGCATCCATTGGGAGTAGAAATTTAATTACGACAGCTAGCTTCGTTGCGTCTTCAATATCACTCGAGGTCTTCTTCGAGCAGAGCCGAATCGATAGTTGAAGAATAAGTTCCACTATCTTATGATTGGTATTATGGAATATACACAACATATCGAATAATCGAATAATTTTTTTTCGTTATTATTATTATTATTATTATTATTATTATTATTATTATTATTATTATTATTATTATTATTATTATTATTATTATTATTATTATT
>NC_068983.1:41240615-41245727 GCF_001194135.2 Octopus bimaculoides | reverse complement strand
TTACCCCTTTCACAGAAAGAAGACAACTTTCTTCTCTTAGTCAATAGCATAACTACTACCACCACCACCATCACCACCACCCCCACCCCCACCATTACCATCAATGCTACCGCCGCTATTGCCGCCGCCATATCTCCGCTCTCATCTCCACCAATAACAAAACTGTTTGCGGAATAGCTACAATAAGGAAATTGAAAAAACTCTTAACTGTAATAACCCTTTCTACTATTGGCACAAGGCCTGAAATTTTTTGGGAAGGGTCTAGTCGATTAGATCGACTCCAGTACGCAACGGGTACTTATTTTGTCGACCCCGAAAGGATGAAAGGCAAACTCGACCTGGGCGGAATTTGAACTCAGAACGTAAAGACGGACGAAATACCGCTAAGCATTTCGTTCAGCGTGCTTAACGATTCTGCCAGCTCACCGCCTTATACATGGTAATATTTTTTTCTACTCTAGACACAAGGCCCGAAATCTTTTGGCAGTGGGGCCAGACGATTAGATTGACTCCAGTACGCAACTGGTACTTAATTTATCGACACCCGAAAGGATGAAAAGCAAAGTCGACCTCAGCGGAATTTGTACTCGGAACGTAAAGACGGACGAAGTACCACTAAGCATTTCGTCCAGTGTTCTAACGATTCTGATAATTCGCCCCCTTAATCTTAACTCTAATAAAATGACGGGCCTCTAGAAAAACAACAGCAGCAGCATCGTCCTCGTCAGCTCAACTACAGGTCACGAAATTTGGCGGCACCAAGCAACAATGTCACCATCATTATTAACAGGGACACCGCTCCTTCCTCGGTGTGGTTGGTAAGCAAGCTACTTACCACACAGCCATTCCTAAATAAATTTAATATTTGTTTAATTTCGTGTGTGTTGACTTTGGTGACTATTTTTGATTCGGAATAATCACTAATCCGGAAAGATCTGGAACCAGATGTTCTGGAAAATCGATGTAGTATCTGTATAAATTCTAAGATATTGTTGGATGCTTTATAATTCACCACCAGAGGGCGCACTGGGTAGTGTGCGATTCTTCGATTGACCGTCACAAACTGACAGAACATTCCGTTTACTGACACTTTCATCCGTTCTCTAACACCACAGAATGGCAAATAGCACTATTGGGAGGAAGGCATGAACCTCACAACATCATAGTTTAGGTTTGTTTCTACCCAATCTAACAGGAACCAACTAAGTGTCATCTATATCCGCTAACTTCTTCCTCGCCTTCTCTCAAAATTACGTAAAAGAAATCATTAAAGCAAGCGCTAACATTTGAGGAGTCGAATGATGACAAATCTACGACGCGGTTTCGATTCCCGGTTGAAGTCTGTTCACTTCATTTACTTTGAAATGATTAAAAAATTTTTTTTTTAATTTTTGTATCATTCTGAGTGTGGGAAGGTTGGGGAAGGGGCTTAAAAAACAGGAATGTCACGATTTGCAATTTGTCACTCCATTAAAAAGAAATATGGCTACGTGCCTAATCTCAAGAAATCGTTATTTTAATAAGCTGTAGCGCGAAGGAACGCATTGTTCTTCATTGCACCCGTTCATTCATTTATATTTCATAGTCTGCACTTTAGACAGCCAAGAGCTCATCAATACCATCCCCACTACTACAACCACCATTGCCACCGTCATCATCATCATAACCATCATCAACATTACAACCACCACCACCACCACCAACAACAACAACAATAACAACAACAACAACAACAACACAAGTATCATCACTACCACCATCGCCATCGCCACAGCTATCACATTCATCATCATCACCAACACTATCATCAACTTCACCTCACCCTACCCCACACCACCCCACCGCCACCGCTATAAATCTGTAGCCTTTTGCGAATGTAAATAAAATTGTAATAATTAGCTGGGGTGGGTGAATAGAAAGAGATGAATAGAGGCAAACATGATGGAGTGCCGGACTAAACACGCTCTGGTCTATTTTGTTTTGTTTCACTATCTTATATGTTCAAATTCTGACAAGCCAGCCATGCCTATCACCATATACTTTAGATCAGAGTTTCTCAAACATTTTGGGCCACCGCTCCTCTCATGGCCGCATATAACCCTCAGCGCCACCCTATTTTTATGTATATTTCATATTTTACTAATTTTTATATACTATGAATCATTTGATATTTAATATAATATTATATAATTTGTATACGATACTATAATAATATCATAATAAATTCATAGCGTCCCCCAATCCACTGCCTTCCTCTCAATGCCCCTTTTTTCTTAAATATCATCATTGTGATTATATATATAGAGAGAGTGATGGTTTGTTGCCAGCTTAATGTAGTAGTCTCGGGAAAGGGAAGAATGCTACTGCTATTTAGCCCCAGGAAACATCGTTTCCAGTTGGCTACGTGACACAAGCGCTCTGTGTCCTTAAGTTTTCACACAGGGGAAATAAGCACCTCCACCCAGCAAAGTCAGTATCCAGAGACTAGTTTCAGAGTTATTACTCTTCATCAGACTGGAGTAGCTTGGCTTGCTAACTGTCGATGCTTATTCGCCGTTGAAAACTTATAGAATTTCAAGTGAAATAAATTCACTTTATCGTACTGCTATTGTATAAGTCTCTCTGAGAGATTTAGACATGCAATATTCCTAATTTATATATATATATATATATACGATTTGTTCGATTGCAATTTTCATGACAGTGTTCCAGGATAGCCGCAGCAGTCTAATGGCTGAAACAAGTGAAAGGAAATATCGGAGAATAAATTTGTAGCAGCGGCCATGATGGAATCAGTTAAATGTCTGATGAGAAAATAATAAAGGAAGAGTATGACATTGCTGACGAAGAAAGAGAGGCAAATAGTGTTTATAAGAGATTTGTTGGTTATTTAATTGAACTGGAGAATAGCAGTGAAATGGAGGAGAATATGATGTGTTAAAGAGAGGGATAGATAGACAGATAGACAGACAGACAGATATTTGTATAGATAGATAGATAGATAGATAGATAGATAGATAGATAAAGAAAGAAAGCTAGAAAGAGAGAGGGATTCAGAAAGAGAGCAAGATAGATAGACAGACAGAGAGAGAGAGGGAGAGAGAGTATGTGTGTGTGTGTGAGTGAGAGGGAGAGGGGGAGAGAGAAAAAGAGAAAGAGACAGACTGCAAAGGAGACAGTTTGTGTTGTGTAATAATCGACTGCAATACAACTGTGAATATATATACGCACACATATATACAGTGTGTCACTAATCGTGATTTGAGGATATTGAGTAACATTTACATGACTAGAAACAAGAGTTAGAGACCTTTACAGCCATAAAAAGCACATTCTATGTACTGACGGGGGAGATAACCACCCCATAGCGAGCGAAGGAGCTCACTATATTAGTAAGCTAGTTTCACTGGAATTATACAAGGTGTCCCAAAAGTCACTGAGGGATTTCAATTTTTAATGACTTCCTTAATATTATAAATAAATGCATAATATTTTGATATAATATAAAGGACATAATGGAAATTAATATGCACTGGTCAAATTTTGCTACACCACTACATTACATATGAAAAATGACATCGCTTAAATGGCAGCCATTTTCGGCTTTGCACGCCCGTGCTCTTTCCCTGTATGTGCTTATTCTGGTATATATTTTTCTCTCTCTTCCCTTTTTCCATGCTGAACCACTGAACTTTACACGTTTGTTTCATTCTCTCTCTGTTTATTTTCTCACATTTCTTTCTGTTGAAAAGCGTAGGCTCGAAACGTAAAAGACTTTTTCATTTTCCCCGAGTGTCAAACTAATACACTTGCTTGTTGTTCATAAACCTGTTCTCGTCTTTTGTTTTTCTATAAATTTCAACTATATATATATATATATATATATATATGTATGTATGTATACATATTTATGCACACAAACACACATATATATATATATGTGTATATATATTTATATATACTTATACATATACATGTGTGTGTGTGTGGTGTGTGTATGTATATATGTGTGTGAATCTGTGTGTGGATGATGAGGAAGTCTTTTACATTTCGAGCCTACGCTCTTCAGCAGAGAGAAATAGGAGAAAATAAACAGAGAGAGAATGAAACAAATGTGTAAGGTTCAGCGGTCCAGCATGGAAAAGGAGAAGAAAGAAAAAATATATACCAGAATAAGTACATAAATGCGAAACCAGGTGGAAAAATAGTACTCGAATACCGGAAGTAGAATAATATGCTTTATTAACAAAGCTGCAAAGACATCACAAAAACTGCTACTCAGAGTTTCACGTTCCCATTCATCGGACAGATTTGGTTGAGAATGGAACAAAATATGAACCGTATTTTGTTCTATTTTCAACCAAAACTGTCTGACGAACGGTAACGTGAAACTCTGAGTAACAGTTTTTGTAATGTCTTTGCAGCTTTATTAATAAAACATATATATATATGATATATGATATGATATGACCTGTTTTTTCGTCTCTATTCCACTTAGAAATTCAGTTCCTTCTCTTGGGTTACGCCGCTTAGCACTGCTTTACAATTTGTCTGTAAACCTCTACATAGGATACACTCATCTGCAGTTAAATATTCTTTTCATTATTTCAAGAATACTTCTACATTTTCTTTTCCTCAGGGTCCCCCACTCAATCCTACTTTTCCATATAACTATTGATCTTAAATTTATAATTCTTCACCATTTTTCTCATGCTTTTTTTCTCTACTTAACGAAATATAAACTTCTCTATTTCTATGCAGTTTATTTCAAGCTTCTTTTCTTCATCTTATTCCCTCATTTCCCAACCAATGCTGTGACAATATTTCTTACAAAAGATGTAATTACTGGTATTCTATATTTTTTTTACTTCAGTTATTTGACTGCGGCCCTGCTGGGGCACCCCTTGAAGAACTTTAGTCGAACATATCGACTCTGGTGCTTATTTTGTCTTAAGCCTGGTATATATTTTGTCGGTATCTTTTGCCGAACCGCTAAGTTAGGGGGCCATTAACACAACACCGGTTGTCAAGTAGTAGTGGGGTACAAACGAATACATTTGCACACACACACACACACACACACACACACACACACACACACACACACACACA
>NC_068983.1:41234476-41240470 GCF_001194135.2 Octopus bimaculoides | reverse complement strand
CGCCCGGCATTTCGCCCGGCATTTCGCCCGGCATTTCGCCCGGCATTTCGCCCGGCATTTCGCCCGGAATTTCGCCCGGAATTTCGCCCGGCATTTCGCCCGGCATTTCGCCCGGCATGCTAACGGTTCTACCAGCTCACCGCTTTGACGTTTGTGTTAATATTTGAATACTGGGAATGGCGGCGAGCTGGCAGAGTCGTTAGCACGCTGGCCAAAATGCTCAGCGGCATTTTTTCTGTCGTTACGTTCTGTGTTCAAATTCCGCCGAGGTCAACTTTACCTTTCGTTCTCTCGGAGTCGATAAAATAAGTACCAGTTGATCACTGGGGTTGATGCCATCGACTTACTCCCTTCTCTGAAATTGCTAGCCTCGTGCTAAAATTCGAAACTGATGTTAACGCAAACTTTGAGGCTGCGAGCTGGCAGAAACGGTAGCACGCCGGACAAAATGCTCAGCAGCATTTCGTCCGTCTTTACGTTCTGAGTTCAAATTCCGTCGTTTTTGCCTTTCGTTCTTTTTGGGGGTCGATAAAATACGTACCAATCAAGCATTGCCGTTGATGTAATCGATTACCCACCCATTCCCCACAATTTGCTGGCCTTGTGCCAAAATTTGAAACCAATAACAATACAAACTTCCTTTGCTCACCTTAACCGCTGCTGTGTCACTTTCACCTTATTCTAATTTAAACCAAACCGCTTTACAATACAAATAACAAATTTCTCAATAAAATTAGGCAGCTTTTCTACTTTTATTACCACTTCAGGCACTTTGAAACACTCCTAATGAGTCATTTATCCCTAATACAACTAAACCCCGTATTTTTAATCTTAAAATAATATTCTATGATCCTTTAATTAAAATAGTTCTTAATTACCTCTTTTCTCAACTCCTTTTAATTCCTCACGACCACGGCTATAAACGGTTAATTGTTTTATAAAAAAAAAAAAAACTGAGCCTTGTGCACCTCGCCTTTCATACTCTATCGCTTCACCACACTTTCAAAAACACACACCGTGGTTTTATATTTTGTCTCTCCCCTTCTTATATTTTCTCTCTCTCTCCCTTTTCCTTCCCAGTCTCTAACCACCACCACTCCTTAATACCAACAATTTTCGGCCACTTTCTGTTCATCATTGTTCAGCTTCTCTACCTTTCGTCCACGTTATATATGCAAGCTGGTCTATCCGATTTTTTAACCGTTTGTAATTGAGGATGCATAAGTAGACTATTCATTCACATTGAAAGCAGATCTACAGTCGTTGATGAAATCCCAACGCGGGATTGAAACTGGTATTGCGAAGATATATAAAATGTTATGGCATTTTCATACAATGTCCATTAAAAATATTATGAATGTATTCTGCAGTATAATTTAACATTCAAGCAAGATAGTTATTTATTTGCTGCTTCTAATACCCCATATAGCTCGAAAAAGCAGTGTTTTATCTTGGTATAAAAAGATAGGCTACAGCAAATATTCTGCTCAATACCACAGATTTGCTTGTCAGTTGTTTGACGTTAACCCATGGTGGCTGACGATATGTGTATCTCTGATCATGAGCAGAAGTAGTGGGGGAGCATCACAGCCATGTGTTGAGAGGTAGTCTTTGGGGTTTGAATAATTCACCTTTGGAAACATGGGTGTTTTGCTCAACATCCTTAAACAAACCTTATTCAGAGACCTTTTGAGCAGGATGGGCTACTCGACCTGAAGAAAATTCTAACTGGGCTCCACCTGCAAAGTAATACGCTGTTTATCTTCATACGAGATCACCATGTCGCGTACATATGGTCGTGGCGCATGTGACTGTTTTACCCTTATCAAAGCGGGTAACCATGATGGGTATATTGAGCTTCGTATATATATGCACCCTAGCGTCACTTTGATGGTGTGTGCTGCTCTTTCACTCAATAATAATAATAATAATAATGATAATAATAATAATAATAATAATAATAATAATAATAATAATAATAATAATAATAATAATAATAATAATATTAATAACTCGAATGTGGAATCTAAAAACAGAAACAATTCCTATCATAGTAAAAAAATATTCAGACAAATACATAACAAAAACACCAGGACTTACAAATATATATAACACACAGAAAATTGCACTACTGGGCACTGCACACATCCTACGCAAAACACTTTCAACACAGTAACCATAAGAACACCACAGCAAACCACAGCACATACCCAAGACACACAGAGCTGCGCTCGATAGTGCAGTGAAAGCACATTATAAAAATAAAACTACTGAACAACAACAACAATAATAATAATAATAATAATAATAATAATAATAATAATAATAATAATAATAATAATAATAATAATAATAATGGCTATAAGGAAAATATATAACCATGAATCAAATGGAAAACCAACATTAACATCAAGACCATCACCGTCGCCATCATCATCATCATCGTCATCATCATCATCATCATCATCATCAATAACAACAACAATAATGACAACAACAAGCGACGATAGTGACGACGAGCGCAGACGATGACGACGAAGACGACGACGAAGACGACGAAGACGACGACGATGACGACCGGGAAAATAACGATAAGACCAGCACTTCTGTTTTAATTGCTCCTCTATGACATTGACTTTTAACTGCACGCTAACAAATATGTCGGTTGCAACGTAAAACAACCGGAAGTGATTCTCCATCCATTTTTTTTTTATTTCATTTCACTTGGTACAATGGCACTCGCAAACGGACGCGCATACAGACATGCACACAGACACGTACGCACACACACATACATACATACATACATACATACATACTTACGTATATATGTATTTGCATATGTATACATAAATATGATGTGTGTGTGCGTGTTTAATATATATACACATATATACATTTACACATAAAAGCACGTTTATTTACACTCTATAATCTATCTATCTATATACATATATTATCATTATTATAATTATTATTATTATTATTATTATTATTATTATTATTATTATTATTATCTCTAAATCTCTCACATACACACATACCCACATACACGCGCACACACTCACAATAATTGCGTTAGAGAGGGCGGAAAGCAGGCGAGTGAGATGACGTGGGTGTAGAAGGGAACAGAGTGTTAGGTAATGCGTACGTCTACGTATGTATATATGTACGTACGTATATATGTATATGTGTGATGTATGTATGTTTGCATGTGTGTATGTATGTATATATGACGTTTGAAACCTACCATTCTATATAGATGCATATATATATAGTGGGTAGCGATTTTCTTCACTACTTCAGGGAGTGACAACTCTGCCTGACATGAGTCCCGGGTTCAGCAGGCTCCGGCTGACAGTACCCGGTATGGGCCCCTATCCAGGGTTACGGAAAGGAGACAGCCTTCAAGAAATCCGGAATGGAGCCTCGTAGTCGGTTTAATGTTCAACACGACACTCTTCCGGCAGCTCCTGCAACCAAGCTGGTGCCAAACGTAATGCTCTGCACTCCTTTGGACTACGTCAGCAAGGTCGAGAGAGGAATCCTGATGATTGGGCTACCCAGGATTTTCTTACATCTAGCCAAGGACTGCGCAAAACTGGAGAGGACATGAAATGTAAAAACCAGACTGGATTAGTTTATGCGCAACTCCATTGTCTCCCGAGACAAATGGATGCCAACAACAACAATATATAATTATTACAAACAGCAGTTTGCAATATTTCACCAAAATGGAGAATTATGATCGTAACTAAATGTGACTAGGGTGTTCGAAACACTTACATTGCTAAAAATTAGAGCTAAACCACTCTAATGCTGTTGTCAACGCACATGAAGGAAAACGTACACACCATAATCATCCGGCATTTCGTCTGTCGTTAAGTTCTGAGTTCAAATTCAGCCGAGGTCGACTTTGCCTTTCATATTTTCGGGGTCAATAAATTAAGTACCAGTTGTGTACTGGGTCGATCTAATCGACTTGCCCACTTCTCCCAAACTTCAGGCCTTGTGCCTATAGTAGAAAGGATTATCGGAGCAGACCCAACCTTCGTTCAAACCTGTTGGTCTTGAGCTAGATTCGAACCCATATAACATAGGATTACATTGTCAAATGAGAGGTTTGCATTTTTAAGACCTTAGTGTGTGAAGGCGTATGGCCTAATGGTTAGGAGGTTGCACTCTTGATCGCAATACCGTGGTTTCGATTCCCGGGCCGCGTCATGTGTTAAGCCTTTGAGGAAGGCACTTTATTCCCTGTTTCTGTTATCCACTTAGCTGTGAGTAACTCTACGACGGACTAGCGTCCCGTCCAGGGGGAATGTTGCGATGTCAATCATACTCCATGGAAACTGTATAACCGGCTCTATAAGTTTTAGGATTCGTGGAAGGAATATTTAACGTGAGAACTGAAGGCTTGGCTACTGTTTTTAGCAAGTCAAGTGAATACAAAGAAATTCTATCAGTAACAGATGAGTCAAAGTTTAAATCGGTGATTTATTAAATTTGGAACAAAATAATTTTATGAAGATTGTCAAAAGGCGTCTTTTAATTAAACAAGATCATTATTAATGAGAAAGTAATTAGAATGATTGGTAAAACTCACTACAATGTTGGAATGGTTTCTTGTAGAAAGTTTATCAACTAATTAAAAGTCAGAGAATGTAACATCTTCGAGAATTTTCCATTCCAGATCGCAATCTGCCGGTTTTGCTTTTATTTTGTATGGTTTTTCTTCTATTGTAAACTGAAATTCGAATGTGATGAGTGAATTGCAGTGAATGAGAGAAGGGGGGAAATGAAGGAAGGACATATTATTTGAATGCAATAAATAAATAAATAAATAAATAAATATGAAGAGAGAATAAAGGTGAGGAAGATAGGAGAGAAAGAAGGAGTGGAAAAAAGGAGAGACGAAGAGAAAGGAAAAAGAAATGGAAAGAAAAGTAACAAGGCTCAGGAGTGGCTGTGTGGTAAGTAGCTTGCTTACCAACCACATGGTTCTGGGTTCAGTCCCACTGTATGGTACCTTGGGCAAGTGTCTTCTACTATAGCCTCAGGCTGACCAAAGCCATGTGAGTGGATTTGGTAGACGGAAACTGAAAGACGCCTGTCATATGCATGTGTGTGTGTGTGTGTGTGCGTGTGTGTGTGTGTGTGTGTGTGTGTGTGCTTGTCACTCCCACCTATGTTTACATCCCCGTAACTTAGTGGTTCGGCAAAAGAGACCGATAGAATAAGTAGTAGGTTTACAAAGAATAAGTCCTGGGGTCGATTTACTCGACGAAAAGCGGTGTTCCAGTATGGCCGCAGTCAAATGACTGAAACAAGTAAAAGAAAAAATTAATAAAAGAAGGAAAGAATGAAGAAAAAAAAAAAGAAAAGAAATAGAAAGAGAGTGAGAGAGAGACGGAAAGAAGAAAAGAAAGAAAGCAAGAAGAAAAAAGAGAAGGAAACAAGAAATAGAAGTAAAGAAGAGAGAAAGAAAAATGGAAAGAAGGCCTGAAGAAAGAAAAGTGAAAGAAAACAAGAATTAGCCGGTTTGGTGCTAAAGTAAAAAAATATTTGCTTCACAATGGGACTGAACCTAAAACCATGTGGTTATAAAATGAGCTTCTTGAACACACAGCCATACTTGTGTATGTCTGAACTAGAAAAAAGAAATTTAAAAATTAAAAAAAAAATTTTTTTTAAGGGAAAGCAAATGGGGAGGTCATGACTGGAGAGGGGATTATTTTGCTTCTAGTTCTGTTTAATCCAGACTGACTTGGGCAATATTAAACAACAGCAATAATAACAAGAATAATAATGCGAGTTTTTCAATATAACATGATTAAGGTGGCGGAGCTGGCGGAATGGTTAGCACGCCGTGCAAAATGTCTAGAGGCATTTAGTCTGGGTTCAAATTCCGCCGGAGTCGACTTTATTTTTTGTCCTTTCGGAGTCGATAAATTAAGTACCAGTTGCGTACTTGTGTAGATCTAATCGACTTAC
>NC_068983.1:41227525-41233962 GCF_001194135.2 Octopus bimaculoides | reverse complement strand
TTTCTCCAAGTCTAGTTCTACGGACTAATCATTAGAATGCCGCAAGAAACAATTGCAGAACGTTTTCTTCAAACCGAATCAACTGGCATGAGATATAGGGGTCAGGGAAGTGCCTCCTAGGTAGGAAAGGTAGACAGTGCCTATCCAGAATAAAATAGATCGATAGTAACATTTTCATTTTATGGCAAAATATGCACCAATTCAATAAAACTATGAAGGTTACTCTGATTACTATGCAAAATATTAAATTTTTTTGTAGATTAGGTAGGCATAATTTGCCCCTGCCTTTCAATCTCAGTATTAAAGCTACGCATAGTACTGCTGTAGTACACATACTGTGTGCACTCCTACAACACTGTTTTCTTTACGTGCTATAAAGGCAAAAGTAAATCTGCCTTCAACGCAGTCGTGTGCCTATGTTTCGCTTACTTTTGTGTTTTACTACATAAAGGTCACCAACTGCCTACCCTGAGTAATTACTGACGGAACGTGCCTGGTAGGACTAGACCAAGAATAAGATGGTTGGATAATATCCGTAGTCGCAGCATTGTGGCTGTGAATTTCGCAGATGTTAACATCGACCAATGAGGTCGACTTTGCCTTTCATCCTTTCGGGGTCGATAAACTAAATACCAGTTGCATACTGGTTTCGATCTGATCGACTGCCCCCACCCCACAAACATTCGGTGCTTGTGCGTAGAGTAGAAGAGGATTTCACAGATGTTATGGAATTTGATGTCAGAATTGGTGAAAAGGTACTTTTAAGCATTGCCTTCTTTGTCACTTGCTTGAGTTGGGTGGATGATCTATTGCGTATTCTATTCTCTGTTGTGGGGTCGATTCATTCACTGAAAATTCTTCAAGGCGGTGCCCCAGCATGACCGCAGTCTAATAATTGAAACAAGTAAAAGACAAAATATATATATATTTTTATGTGTGTGTGTGTGTGTGTGTGTAAAAGATAACCAATCACAGTTCTTGAAATATACTCTTCATAATTTCCAATTCTAATTACGGTAGTCGAAGCCATAATATTCCAACCGTTGTTCTATCAATAAAATATTTTATCCAATCAGCTCAATTCATTTTCCTGACTTACTGTCGCAGAAATTCTTCATAGCGATAAATTTGCTCACCTCAACTCCCAACATTGTCTGGCATTCTGTGAACGGAAAACACACACACACACACATACACACACACACGCGTACTAACACCATTTCACACAAATATACTCACTCACACACGTACACACACGCGCACACATTCACATACATTCATATACACGCACACACATACTCTCACTAGCTCACACACTCGCACACACAAACACGCAAACTCACACACACTAACAAACACACACACACAAACACACATACCCACACACGTACTAACACCATTTCACACATATACACTCATTCACACACGTATACACATACACACGCGCACACATTCACATACACACACAAATACTCTCACTAGCTCACACACTCACACACACACACACAAACTCACACACAGTAACAAACACACAAACTCACACACACACAAACACACACACTAACACTCTCTAACACGCCTACACACTCACATACACATGCACATACATTTCCAAACACACACACACACACACACACACACACACACACACTTACACACTTATTCTATCATTGCTGCGATGATTCCTGCAACGAACAGCGAACAGTTCTAACCATTTATCATATAATACGATAACCGATATTGACGACTAATCGATATTTACCCTCTGACATTATTGGCAGAACTGTGGAGAAAGTTGGAAACAATTCTGAACAAGAGGGCTTTTTTCATTATTCGTCTTCTAAGTGTCACAAGGAAACCATTCTTCATTATTCTCTGCTAGACTGTTCAGTGTAAAGGGTTTACTGTCGAATTATGCTTCGTTCTTTTAGCACCATTTTTGGTTTTCTCACTAATTTACCAATTCCACGTTTACGCCGCTTCTTTATTTACCGTAATTGATGGCATAAAAGACACGCTTGTATATTAGACGTTCTCCAATTTCAGCAGGGTATATTGCAGAGGTGCATGGCTAAGTAATTAGAGTGATGGACTCATGATCTTAAGATTGTGGTTTCGATTCCTGAGTCGAGTGTTGCGTTCTGGAACAAGACACTTCATTTCACGTTGCTCCATTCCACTCAACTGTATATAAGTAATTCTGCAACGGATATAAATAATCATGTCAAAGGAGGAATATATGTGGTCTGATCAATAAGTATCCGGACTGTTGCCAAGCGGTTTTACTCTGCGTGCCTTAGCTTCGTTACCATAGCAACAGTCCGGATAATTATTGATCAGACCACAAATATTCCAGAATGCCATATATATATATATATATATATATATATATATATATATACACACACACACATATATATATATATATATATAAGCTGCGATGGATAAATTGTCGCTATTTTATATTTTCAATTTCGCGCATGCGCTTTCATTTTTTTATTTTGTCGACTACACAGTATAGTAGGATCAGTTGGGCACTGTCTTTGAGAAAAACAGCACCATGACGCAGTTCACGGAAACGACATGCTGTACTGCTTGGCATTCGCCCCGGAACCTCCAATATGAACATTTCAGAGTGTTTTGGTGTCAATCTGAGGACAGTGGAGAGAATTCAGAAAGAGTTGGATGAGTCTAATGGTGATTATGAAGGTACAGCGCGAAAAACTCACTCAGATCATTCTAATAAGAAAAGAACTCTCGAATTTGTTGGTGAGATCCAGGCCATGATTGACAACAATCCCTCCAAGTCAATCAGGTCCAAGGCCAGGGGCATAGGAGTGTCTGAGTTTCTTATCAAGCAGGTAGTGCATGAAGACATTCAGTATTTCTCATACAAGATGAGAAAGGGCCAATTTTTACTCCAAGCCATCAAGGACAAGAGGAAAGACCTCGCTACGAAGCCTTTGAACAAACTCAAGCATCAACTCCAACCGAACATGCTTTGGTTTTTCTCAACCAAGAAAAAGTTCTGCCAGGATCAGATGGTGAACACACAGAACAACCGTTGGCTTGCCGTGTCCCCAAAACATGTACTGAGAGTGATAAAAATCAAGCACCCAGTCAACATCGTGGTATTTGGAGTGAACACTAGTGATGGCTACCTTATCACTCCATTGATCTCCCCACACAACCTCAGACTCAACACAGAGGCCTACATCAAGTACTTGGAGGAGGTAGTACTGCCCTGGGTCAAGAGGATGGCTGCAGGAAGACTCTTTTCATATCAACAGGACTCTGTACCATGCCACACAAGCAGGAGAACCCAGTCATGGCTGTCAGACAATTTCTGTGACCATATCACATCTAACATTTGGCCACCTAACTCCTTTGATTATGTGTGGAGCGTAGTTGAACGAGAGACTAACAAAACTGCTTGTTTTGAACTGAAATCAAGGATTATGGCAGTATTCACCAACTTAAACAAGAAGACTGTCCAGAAGAGCTGCAAGAAATTCCGAAGTCGTCTGCAGGCCGTGGTTGAAGCCAATGGCGATTTTATCGAATAAATTTACTCTTTAGAATTTCAAGATATTTTTATGTAATTTTGGTAAATATATCTGTTAAAATGAGATGTCTGTGTTATTTTCATTTTGTGTAATTTTGATGACATTTTATTCACCGCACCCTGTACACACACAAACACATGTTAGACAGATACAAAATGAGCCTTTTTTTTTTTTTTACACCATACGAATTTTAGACCATAATTTTGGTTTGTGTTCCGCTTTGAAGTTGTTTAAGAAGCAGCAGAAAAACAGACAATTTTTCCTTAATGAATCCAACCAGCATTTAGCCGTGTTTTGTGAGGTAGGAGTGAGAGTAAAAGTGGGAGTATGCGTTTACTCTAGTTATACTACACACACACACATACAACCATATGTACATGTTGCATGTATACATACGTACATACATATATACATTAATATATAAATATTGTACATGTAAGTGTATTACATACGTACATACATGCATGCATGCATACATACTTACACTATATACGCACACACACACACACACATATATATATACACACATAGACGCATATATTAATACATATATATATAAATACACACACATATGTACATATTACGTGTATATATACGTACATACATATATACATTAATATATGCATATTGCATACATATAAGCATGCATACATACGTATTTATACATATACGTACCTATATACATCGACACACACATACATTCATACACTTACATAAATATATACATATTACATACATACATGCATACATATAAATACATATATATATATATATATATATATATATATATATATATATATATATATATATATATATATACACACACACACACACACAAATGCATATATGAATACATATATATAGATAAATACACGCGGGCGCGCGCACACACACTCATACACACGCATTTCTGCAAAACATGCCTTAACGATAATTGCAGATATCGTGCTGTTGAGGAAGTAAGCATATATCCGGGTCTTTGTAGCAAGGATGTGGGTGGCATAGGTGCAGGGCTGTGACGGTGGTGCGGGTGTTGAAGGAGTATTGATGTTAGTGTGGTAGGCACAGTGTGACCGAATGGTTTAGAGTTTTTGCTTCGTAACTGCAAGGTTTTGGTTTCGATCTCACTGCGTGGTACCTTAGGGAAATATGACTTTTCGGTCGCTTCTTTTCGACTTATATTTTTTGGAATGAAATTGGGCAGACAAAATCTTTATGTGATGGTGGTGTTTGTGGTGTTGGTGGTAACGGTGGTGGTGGTGTTAATAGGAGCGATGGTCATGTAGCTTATTGTGGTCATGATGGTGTTGGTGTTGGTTGTGGTTGTGGTTGTAGTGGTGATGGCGGTGATGGTGGTATTGTTAGCAGTGGTGTTGATTGCAGTGATGGTGATGGTATTTATGATGCTTGTTGCTTCGGCAGAGGTGTTGGTGGTGGTGGTGGTAGGGGCAATGGTGGTGCTTCTCAGAAGAGACAGGGCAGTGCTAATGACGATCGCAGACTAGACTGCCCGGCTGGTAAGGCTGATGTGGCCAGTTGACAATCTGAACATTTGCAGGTTAATGTTATCAAGAAAAACGTCGGCATGTAAAGAGATGAAGGGCTCGTCAAGAAAATTTATAAAACACTGAGTACGTGGTTCTCTATTGTGCGCTACATAGGTTGTCTCTGTACGCCAGAATTTTTTTTTTTTTTCAATAAAATTTAACACGTTTGGAAATTCATATTAATGCTTCGACAATATGAAAAACATTGTTTAAGGCAGCGCGCTAGCAGAATTGTTAGCACGCCGAATATATGCATAACGCCATTTCTTCGGCCTTTTAATTCTGAGTTCAAATGCTGTCAGAGTCAAATTTGATTTCATTTTTTTCGGGGTCGATAAAATAAGTACCAATTAAACACTGGGATCGATATAATCGACATACTCCCTTCTCTGAAGTCGCTGGCTTTGTGCCAAAATTTGAAATCAGTATGGTAAACATTGTTCTTCATAATTTTGATATACGCGAGTATAATTAATTATTTCTAAGCTTGGTACAAGTCCAACAATTTTGAGGGTAGGATGAATCAATTACGTCGAGACCGGTGCTCAACTGGCATTTATTTTTATCAATCCCAAGAAGTTAAAAGGCTAAGTCGACTTAGGTGGTATTTGAACTGAGAGCACAAATGCAATGTCCATAAGCAATTCTTTTTAAATACAACGAACAACCGGCAGTGAGACTGTTTTTAGCAGATCCCCAAATGGGGCTCATAGTAGGCAATGGGTTAAAAAGGAACCAGTTGTTACCGCTACCATACAAGACTCCAAGCCTAGGTGTGAAGCAGGGCGATGTTTTATTGCTGCCACTGAAAATAGAAGGCAGTGATGCCCGACAGGGCGATTTCGTTACTGCTATTTGTGTAGGCACGTGGCTTAGTGGGTAGGGTATTTGGCTCACGATTGCAAGGTCGTCAGTTCGATTCCCAGCAGTGCGTTGTATCCTTGAGCAAAACACTTTATTTCACGTTGCTCCAGTTCAGCAAAATTGAAATGTACTTGTATTTCAAAGGGCCACATTCTATGTCACGCCGAGTCTCTCTGCAAACTACGTTAGAGATACGCGTGTCTCTGGAGTACTCGGCCACTTGTACGTAAATTTCACGAACTGGTTGTTCCGCTGATTGGATCAACTGAAACTCTCGTCGTCGTAACCGACGGAGTGTCTTATTTTATTTTATTTTTCTGTTAGTACTATCAGTCAAAGCATTGGGAACTGGTGTTAAACAGGGCGATTTCTTACTGCTACCACTCAAAGCACCAGGTCGGGATGTTACACTGAGTGATAGATGACTTAGACCTACAAAAAAAAAAAAAAAAAAAAAAAA
>NC_068983.1:41224827-41226552 GCF_001194135.2 Octopus bimaculoides | reverse complement strand
AAACTGGTTTTATTAACTGAATTACCTTAAAGAGAGGACGATTTGTGTGTTCGTACTGCGGATTTCCGCTCGTACTTTAAGACAAAAATTTGCATGAATCTCGGCTCGTACAATGGGTTACTCGTACTGCGAGGTTCTACCGTATGTACGAGAATTTGAATATAGACATATACGTATGTGCGTTTAGGGGAAATATGAATGAATATATGAATGTATGTAACTATATGCATTGGCTGTGTGGTAAGTAGCTTGCTTACGAACCACATGGTTCAGGGTTCAGTCCCACTGCGTCACACCTTGGGCAAGTGTCTTCTACTATAGCCTCGAGTCGACCAGTTTCGAATTTTTGCGGAAACTGGTGTTGAAAATAGAGTTGGTACAGAAACAACTGTAACGAGTGATTAAAAATGATGTGAAAGAATTTTCTTTTTCTTCTTATCATTTGCATACACACCCACGCGCACGCACTCACACACACACACACACACACACACACACACACATACACACACACACACACACACACACACACACACACACACACATTCCGGGTTCAGTACCTTGGGCAAGTGCTTTCTACTATAACCCCAGTCTTACCAAAATCTTGTGAGTGGATTTGGTAGCTGGAAGCTGAAAGAAGACTGCCGTATATATGTATATATACGTGTGTGTGTGTGTGTGTGTAGGTGAGTGAGTGTGAGGGCGCGTTTTTGTGTTCGGTGGCCACCACCGTTTGCATATTTTACTCGCAAGAAATAACCACCGTTTGACAGCTTAGTGGTTCGGCAAAGGAGTCCAATAGGATAAGTACCAACGCTTACAAAAACAAGGACGGGGTTTCGATTTGGCCGGCTAAAACCCTTCAAGGCGGTGCTCCAGCATGGTCGCTGTCCAATGACTGAAACAAGAAACAAAGGTTAGTAGTAGTAGTAGTAGTAGTTGTTGTTGTTGTTGTTGTTGTAGCAGTAGCAGCTGCAGCGGCAGCAACAGAAATATGGTTGCGATCGGTGCGAAAATTGACAATAAGCTGTTCTTAAAAGAAAAAAAAAACACAAGTGAGAGAAAGAGAGTGAAAGAGAGAGGGAGACAGAGGGAGAAAGAGGGAGAGTGAAAGAGAGTGGCAGACAGAGGGAGAAGGAGGGAGAGTGAAAGAGAGAGGCAGAAGGAGAAAGACGGGGAGTGAGAGAGAGTGAAAGAGGGAGAGAGACAGAAGGAGAAAGAGGAGGACGGAAAGTGAGACAGAGTGAAATAGAGAGAGACAGAGGGAGAAAGAGGCAGAGTGAAAGAGAAAGAGACACAGACAGACAGAAGGAGAGGGAGAGGTTGAGGGAGAGAGAGTGAGAGAGTGAAAGAGAGAGAGAGAGGCAGAGGGAGAAAGAGGGAGGGGGAAAGTGAAGAGAGAGAGACAGAGACAGACAGACAGAAGGAGAAAAAGGTTGAGGGAGAGAGGGAGAAAGAGAGAGAGTGAAAGAGAGAGAGAGTGAAAGAGAGAGATACAGACAGAAGGAAAAAGAGGGAGAGTGAGGGAGAGAGATAAAGAGAGAGAGAGAGAGAGGGAGAGAGAGCTGGTCTGGGGTCCTTATCAAAACACGAAGAAAGGGAGTCGAAGTGATATCCCGAGGAATACGCTGAAAGCTAAAAATAGAAACAACCTAAATATAGACCTGAGAGGAAGAGAGAAAGAAAAAGAAAATAAAGAAATGAAAGACGGTGTGTGTGTGTGTG
>NC_068983.1:41216144-41219359 GCF_001194135.2 Octopus bimaculoides | reverse complement strand
TATATATATATATATATATATATATATATATATATATATGTTTGTGTGTGTGTGTGTGTGTAGGAGATATTGATCCAAATACACATATATACACACACGTGTATATATTTATATCTATGGGTATGCGTACATATATAAATACATATATATATATATATATACATATAAATGCATATACACACATAATACACACATATATACGCATTTATGTGTATATGTGTATATAAATAAATATATATATACGTACATATACACATAGATATTGTTATGTGTTATCATACAACTGCTGAATTGAATCAATTGTTTACGAAGCCCCTTTAAGATAGATGAGAGCAGCTAGCTAGCTCTCTCTCTCTCTCTCTCTCTCTCTCTCTCTCTGTATATGTTACTGTATGTGTGTGAGTATTGTGTGTTAGTGTGTGTCTGTCTGTCTATATACTTGTGTGTGTGTGTGTGTGTGTGTGCGTGTGTGTATCTTCTCTTATCCTTTTATTTGTTTCAGTCATTTTGACAGCGGCCATGCTGGAGTACCGCCTTTAGTCGAGCATATCGACCCCCCAGGACTTATTCTTTGTTAGCCTAGTACTTATTCTATCGGTGTCTTTTGCCGAACCGCTAAGTCACGTGGACGTAAACACACCAGCATCGGTTGTCGAGCGATGTTGAGGGAAGGGGACAAATACAGACACACAAATATATAAATACACATATATAAATAATATATATATACGACGGGCTTCTTTCAGTTTCCGTCTACCAAATCCACTCACAAGGCTTTGGTTGGCCCGAGTCTATTGTAGAAGACACTTGCCCAAGGTGTGACGTAGTGGGACTGAACCCGGGACCATGTGGTTGTTAAGCAAACTTTTTACCACACAGTCACGCCTGCACCTACGTGTATTTATATATATGTGTATATATATATGTGTATATATATATATGTGTATATATATGTATATATATATCTGTGTACATATATATATATATATATATATATATATATATATATATATATATATATGTATATATATGTATATATGTGTGTGTGTGTGTGTATAGGTATGTGCGTGTGTATATATATATATATATATATATATATATACACACACACACATTTATATATATACACATACATACACACATACATATTGCATACGCACACACACACAAACACACACATAAATCCGTCATCTATGTGTGAGTGTATGTGCTTGCGCGCGCGTGCGTATGTGTTTGCGTATATTCCATTGTCAATACTCTACATTCAATCGATTGATTGATCAGCGATGTGATGAGATCGGAGAATCGATAGACATGACTGCTTCTCTATCTCTCTATGTCTGTCTGCCTCTGTCTGACTCTCTTTCTCCTTCTCCCTCCCACCTTTCTCTCTCACTCTCTCTATGTATATATATATGTCTTTCCTCCTCCCTATTTCTTGTCTGTGTTTCCTCGTCGTCTATCGGTTAGTTTTCATCTACAATCGCACATACAGGCGCGCATACACAAATATAAACTATGCGCGCGCGTGTGTATTTGTGAGCGTGTGTGTGTGTGCGCGCTTGCGTGCGTGTGCGGTGTGGTGTGGTGTGTGTGTGTGTGTGTGTGTGTGCGTACGTAGCCAAAAGCTTAGTTGTGTGGTCAACAAGTTCGCTTCACAATCACGTGAAGTCGGGTTCATACCGACTGAGCGTCTTCAACTGGAGGTCCTTGCAGACCGATGCCTTGTCAATAACTACGGTCAATGGAACTGATACACACACACACACACACACACACACACACACACACACACACACACACACACACACACACACACACACACACACACACACACACACACACACACACACGCATACACACATATATGTGGAACATATTCCATCAGAATTGCCCAAATGATGTTGGCATTGCTTTTAAGATACACCCACGACTTGGGCCCCGTGCTATCCGCCCACAACGTAAATCATACTTGCTTCACATGACAATACGGTACAATTATTTCACCTCAGTTGGCCCTTCTCCCTTTAACATTACACCAAAACACATTAAAGCAAAAACAGACCCCACAAGATTCAAGAAATCTTTAGACGAATTCCTTCAAAAAATCCCGGATAAACCTTCTCCACCCAGATATGTCTCCGCAAACAATAACTCTCTCTTCGTGTGGGCTATGTTGTCCGATTCCTGATTTGATTGACTTTTCCAATTGGTGCTATTAAGTTAGACATAGCCTGGACCAATACTAGCCGAAACCTATGTGTGTGTGTGTGTGTGTGTGTGTGTGTGTGTAAAAATGACAAATGCAAAGGCATGAAACTGTGTTGTAGTATTTTGGTTAATAACTGAAGAAGAATTAGGGTCCTTCTGTGTCTGTCCTATGTGTACGTTTTTTAGTATTTAATGCATTTTTCATTTATTGAGTAACAGAACGCCACGCATCCCTACTATTGGTTTCATGTTAAGAAGAGTAGGAAAATATCCAAGTATCTTAACAATTTTCTAGCCGAGCACATGGAGAAAGGTGTTCGCTTCCATAGACAGATAAAAAGATAGATAGATACTTCGATTTTGGATTTGGTTTTGCAAGATTCTTGAAGTGAATTAGGGCGTTATGCCAATAATAATGAGATTTCAAATTTTGGTACAGCCATTTCAGGGGATGGGGTAAGTCGACATATTTTTTCGGCCCTGAAAGGGTGAAAAGCAAAGTCAATCTCAACGGCATTTGAACTCAGAACGTGAAGACGGACGAAATGCTGCTAAACATTTTTTCCGGCTTGCTAACAACTCTACCAAGCTCACTGCCTAACATTATGCTAATAACAATAAACACACGCACTGGTTCAATATCACTTTATTGTTACTCAATTCGTTCAATATCTAACCAACTGACCAATCGTTTGTTTGTTTAATGTATTGATTAAACAATCAATCGGTTGTTTATTAATCGAAGTCCCTTCGTCGCTACACGCGATGAAATGCCCTCAACGTCGGCCTTGCATCTGTTTCATATATTCATATATATATATACAGATTGGCCAAAAGTCACCTGACAGTAAATCAAAATCATTTAATTCCAAGGTTTATTCATGTTTAACAACTGAGGCGACACATTTTTCCATTCGAGTCAATACAGAATTACAGATAGTATTTATGGAATTCTGATTTACTGTCAGGTGACTTTTGGCCACTCCTGTATATATATGTATATA
>NC_068983.1:41209590-41210321 GCF_001194135.2 Octopus bimaculoides | reverse complement strand
CTGGTGGCATCTGCCTTGTCTTGGTGATCCGTTTGGTCCTCCTGAACCTGAGCACAGTGTGCAGGGTCTTCACTGTCCTTTTTGTGTCCGTGTCTCTCATAATGCCTTCTAGGAGGTCAAGGTGCGGTTTCACGAGCTCGTAGGAGCGAATGAGCTCCAGTTTCTTTCGATCAATTTGAGTCATTGATCTGTGAAAATTGTACCTATCCAGGCTTTCGGCTATTAGATCATTTGCTGGTGATCCTTTGGCCAGGTTCCATGCGTGTACAAGAAGGTGAACATCCTCCAGTTGCCAGTTTCGGCGCATCTTCATCTTCTTGTTGGCCTCAACTTGGCGCTGTACGAAGTTTCGTCTGCTGGTATCCATGGTGCACGATATTTGAGAGAGAGAGGTTATCTTAAAGTATAGAGAAATAGTACTAGAAAGAAAGAAGAGTATAAAGGGGGGAGGGAGAATACGAAGTAGAGCGAATAGAGAGTGCGTACAGAGTACGAGATAGATAGATAGATAGAGAGAGAAAGAGGGAGAGAGAGAGAGGGAGAGAGAGAGAGAGAGAGAGGGGATGTGATAGGAATAGAGATGTATGAGAGAGAGAGAGAAGATAACTCAAAAGAGAAACAAACAAAACTAGGCAAGACAAAATGAAAATGAAAAGAATAATGAAAATATATATACATATATATATATATATGTATATGTATGTATGTATATATGAGAGAGAGAAGATAAC
>NC_068983.1:41203857-41209081 GCF_001194135.2 Octopus bimaculoides | reverse complement strand
GAATAAAGAATAAAACTTAGCTCAAATTTCTATCTTTACAATCTCTCACCACGTGCGTGGTTCCTTCGAAGATGGTTGTTCGCTTTGGTTCACTCACATTAATGTGCGTTGTATATATACTATTTTCTTTCTTTTTCAACGGATATAATGCAGGACCGTCGTTAAACAACAGGTACCGAGTTTTGTGTCGGTTTCAGCAAATATTTATCTTCGATATGGAAAGATACCTGTTGGTTGCTTCGAGAGACAGGGAAAAACACGTCTTAACACTACGAAACCGGAAGTATATATATATATATATTCGTGGCACTTCGTCGGTTACGACGGCGAGGGTTCCAGTTGATCCGCCTGCTCGTGAAATTGACGTGCAAGTGGCTGAGCACTACACTGACACTGTATCCTTAACGTAGTTCTCGGGGAGATTCAACGTGACACAGAGTGTGGCAAGGCTGGATCTTCGAAAAATACAGGTACAACAGAAACAGGAAGAAAGAGTGAGAGAAGGTTGTGGTGAAAGAGTACAGCAGAGTTCGCCACCGACCGCCTGCCGGAGCCTCGTGGAGCTTTAGGTGTTTTCGCTCAATAAAGACTCACAACGCTCGGTCTGGGAATCGAAACCGCGACCCTACGACCGTGAATCCGCTGCCCTAACCACTGGTCTATTGTGCCTCCACATCTATATATTTATATTATGTGGACATTTTGAGAACATTAGTGTATTTGCTCTGAAATAGGTGATCAGTTCCACTTATGTAACAAAAGGTCAAAATGTCGATATTTCGTAAAAAGTTTGGATTATACATTTTAGTATTAGCCAGAATTATACTGGTTTTAAGAATGAAACTTTTTTCAGCTGTTCAGAGATTGCATCTTGTATTTCTATTTCTGCAATCCATTGACCTTTTACTGATCTCATATCTGATGTCGTCATCAGAAACTTTTGAATTCTCGTGAATAATAGGATAACTTGGACATAATTCTGTTTTTGATGTGTGTAAGTATAATTGTAAACCTGTGTTTGAATCATCTCACTCATACCTTTGTAGTGTGTATGTGTAGGTAATCTCCATGTATATTGGCTTCTGCATTATAATGCATATTTAATGACCATCTGGTGGTATTTATACGTATAGAGCAGGACTCAGGTTTGAAGGGATGGTTTATGTATAAAATTTTCTTCACGTCAGGGGTGCAACTGTAATGAAATATAAGATTATGCTTAATAAATAATTGCTTATATTTGTGGATAGTAGGGAAATGTTTATTAACTGAAGTCAGAAATTTCTTGTTGATATTAAACTTAGAATTTAGTGAAAAGGTGGGTTTCAGTGTCTCTTCTTAATTTGGGTGGAGGAGATGAGGTGCATAGGCAAGTGGGTCCTTGAATCAGCTGTCTTGCAAAACATTGTCATGAAAAAGGGCTTCCTTGTCAAAGATTTAATTATTTGAGGACAAACTAGAAACCCGTCTGCGGATGTTGTTGATAGGATTTTCGAAAAGTGCGGGTGGTTGGCAAAAGCCTGCACTCATACAGGTTGCTTTTTTCATTAGATTTAAAGAAGTTTTTAATGTAAGTTCGGAGTTAAATTTAGAGTAACATCTAGGAAGTAATTTGTTGTTCGTATTTGTAGTGATTGTTAATTTTGGATCACAACATGTTTTCTTTAATATGTCAATAGCGTACATATTGGTGTATTTGGATATAGCCAAAGGCACACTTTTTTTTTCTGCTTAAAATATTTGAAATATATAATCCTATAAGGTCACATGTTTCTATGCTGTCGTTTATCCCCCATACTTATATCAAAACAATTATTTAGATCTGATACTCAGGATGAATCTGTGTGAAGCTGATATATTTTTCTAGTAAGCAGGGTAATTTCGGTTTCGTTATTTTCAATTGTATTATAAGACATATGGAATTCTAGCAGTTTGTTGAGTGAGAATTTAGAATTGGAAGAAATATATTCAACAATGTCAAACTGGATACTTCTAGAATTATGTTTGATATTATTGATGCTAAAACAGCTGAAGACAGTTTTGGCATTGTTCTATTTTTGCAGGTTTTGTAGTCTTCTCTATATTGTTATCAAAATTACTTTAAAATATTGTTTCTGCTGACTAAACCAATGTCGCCAACGTTAGCAAAATTTTCCTAATCCGTACAAATAAGAATTTTCCTATCACCCATAGATATAATATTTTTTATGGGAGACAGCATTAAAAGGATTTGCTAAAGTTGCATAGAGGGCATCACTGCCTACAGAACTAGTGTAGTCAGAATAGAATTTACCAGAACGAACACGCAGAATTTTACCTTTTCTAATTGCAGCAGCTCTAATATCACTCTTTTGAACTCTATATGTGTGTCTCAAGCATTAATTTATCGGTTATGGTAGTCCTTGGAAATAACATAGTAACGTAAAAACTTATGTAGGTTTTATTGCAAAACTCATTGAAAAGAATTCTTGCAACGTATCTTTTCACACAGTCACTCAGAAAGATAACACACCACATCAATCTCTAAATATGTCTGGTTTTTAAAGGATTCTTATATTAACAATTTAAAAAATAATTGCTTGGATTAGTGTACAACTCGCTTCCTCTACATGACTTTCCAGAAGATAAAATATTTGTCTCTCAGAGAATCATAACAATCCATTACAGTCCTGTGAAATTCTAAACAAAACATCAAAATTCCTGATTTCTTGCTGACACTTCTATGCATATAAAGAATTTCCAGCTATCAATCACCTTTAAATAAATTATGTCTGACATGATGGAGTTACCATAGGCTAAAAGATGGTCTTATAATGAAAAACAAAATAACATTACTATTCATCAATACTAAATGTTCATTTACAACAGCTACTTTCAAACTACATTACGATTATAATAAACGCAGAGAAACATAATTGATATTGTAAATTTTATGAAAAGTACACGTGTTTCAGTAAACCAATTGTCATTACTATGCACTGTTGCTCATTTTTTTTACGTAATAATGAAAATTGCTTTACTGAAACACATGTGTGTCGTATAAAGCTTAAAATAATAATTACTACTATATATACATACATGCATATATACACACACATATATATAATGTATTATACTCTCATGTATAGATGTATGAAATGCTTTTAAGCCGAGCGATAAAGCAGTGAATATTATTAGAAAGATTGACATGATATTGATTGTTGAAACGTGGATGTACATGAATGACTACTCGTAGTTTTATGTACCTTGCTCTCAGTCGCTTAAATTACCATGCATTGGTAGGTTGTCCGGAAGCTTGAAGAAAATAGTTGAATTGACACGAAACGCAACCTCTCTTGGACACAAGACCACTACATCACATCGCACTTTGAAGGCTATGCCTTCGCAGTCCAGGAACAGGCGATTTCCACAAAGTACCTGGTGAACAAGAGAGACAGTAACGCTCTTGTAATCCCAAGGTACAACCGCATGTGTAGGCTATGTCAAGTTCCTGTGGAAGACATTAGGCATGTGATTAGCAGCTGTCCTAAAATGTCGTCTCGGTAACGACCACCCTATGCGGCACGATGTTCGTGTTAAAACAATTTACAATACCATCCGCAAAAAAGACTGTCCAGAAATAAACTTAGAAAATCCCTCTGTTATGGAATACATTTCATAAACACCAACTCAAGGAATACTGGTGGAATATTCCCATAAAAAACTTCTGTCAAATGTAAGCATAACAGGTGGGACGTTGATGTTTGGGACAGAGGTTAGCTGCCCTGCAGATATAAATATCTCTTTGAAAACCAAAGAAAAAGAGGATATCTATAGACAACTGCTTCGAAACCTCCAGCTTCTATATCCAGACTATGAATTCATATTCATTCCAATAATAATTTGAGCACCAGGTTTTGTTAGTAAATGCTTAAAGGAGAACCTAGATAAACTGGGATTTTCAGAAGGAGAAATTCGTATATTACAAGTGCAATCTGTGAGTGAAACAATAAAAATATGCAAGACTTTTCTCAAGTCCCAAATGTGAATTTTGTCTGTGTTAACTACATCTCAAAGATGGAGCTTTGTATCCTTGTTGGAAACCAGCCCTCTCCTTAGTGGAAGATTTATAATAATTAAAATATAGAACAGACATATGTACATGCATACATACATACATACATACATACATACATACTCAAACACATATACATATATAGTTAAAATTTACAGGAAAACAAAAACCGAAGACAGGCCTATAAACAATAAACAGATGCGTTAGTTTAATATATACCACAGAACTGGACGGCACTACATGGTACCAAAGATCCCGTCTCTCCATCAAAGATAAGGACCCAGTACTGCAGCAGCTTGGGTTTCGAGGGCCCATAACTGTTCAATATTTTGCCAAACAACCTTAGGGATTTGCGAGGTGGAGTTGTGGAAGTCTTGAAAGATCATCTGGACAAATTTTTATCTGAAATACCAGATGAGCCCACATTTCGACAGGTGGCTCAAAAGAAGGGCAGCTCCGTCCAGCTCGATACTTCACTAAAAGCTGTTCAGAAAACGAACCCAAACACAGTGAGAGGCGGTGCTGCAGTTTGGCTCCTGTCTCTGACTGAAACTAGGAAAGTATAAAAGAGCGCACACACACACATATATACGATGGGCTTCCTGAGAGTTTCTTTTTACCAAATTCACTGCCAAAGTATTGGTCGGTGTTGGGGCTATAGTAGAAGAGGATTTGCCAAATGTGCCACGCATTGGTATTGAACCCGAGACCGCGGCGTTACAAAGCGAGTTTCCTAACCACATAACCAAGCTTGTGTGTAAAAGGAGCGATTATAGTTTATAATTATTTTTTCATTTAAGTTTAATCAATTTCTATTCAAATAAATTAGGCCGGATTCCAACAGACTTGTTCAAATTAAACAATGTGATTGATTGATTGATTGACTGTCTGATTGATTGATTTCGATATCGATCTGTTGTCACTCGAATTTTTACCAATGATTGTTGAAGTAGGCGCCAACTCAATAAATTAGCCTTCCTTTCTTTTCGTTTCTTTCTTTCTTTCTGTCTGCTGCTTCTCTGTCTTTTTCTTTCTGTCGTCCTTTCTTACAATCTTTTTCCTTTCTTTCTGGCATCATCATCATCATCATCATCATCATCACCATCATCATCATCATCATCATCATCATCATCGTCGTCGTCGTCGTCGTCGTCGTCGTCGTCGTCGTCG
>NC_068983.1:41202015-41203823 GCF_001194135.2 Octopus bimaculoides | reverse complement strand
GTTGTCATCATCACCGTCGCTTCTTCTTCTTCTTCTTCTTCTTCTTCTTCTTCTTCTTCTTCTTCTTCTTCTTCTTCTTCTTCTTCTTCTTCTTCTTCCCAATAATTAATTCCTTCATTTTCTCTCTCCCTTTGTCTCTCTCTCCGTCTCCCTCTTACCCTTCAATTACGCAGCTCTCTCTCTCTCTCTGTTTATTTTCTCTTATTCCTTTCTGTTTAAGAGCGTAGGCTCGAAACTTAAAAGACTTTTTCATTTTCCAGCGCGTCAAACTATTACACTTGCTTGTTGTTCATAAACCTGTCTTCGTCTTTTGTTTTTCTAAAAAATTTCAACTATATACACATATATACTTTATTAACAAAACTGCAGAGGTATCACAAAAAATTTTGAAGATGATGCGAATGATGACGACGATGAGGGGGAGTAAGGAGGAAGAGGAGAGAGATGACGATGATGATGATGATGATGATGATGATGATGATGACGATGATGATGGTGATGAGAAAGATGATGACCATGATAATGACGATGACGACGACGATGATGTTGGTAATAATGGTGCTGATAATGACGATGATGATGATGATGATAATGGTAAATATGACGATGGTGATGATGACGACGACAACTACGATGCTCCTGCTGTTGCTGCTGATAATGATGATGATGATGACGACGACGACGACGACGACGATGCTGATGCTGCTGCTGCTAATGATGATGATGACTGTCCTCTGTGACCGACTATCAACTGACCCCATTGCTCTCCAAAATATTACAGATTACTCTCAAACACTATTTCAAATACAGACTCACTAACTTAGTAATAGAAGCAAAATATAAAAAATAATAAAATAAAATAACGAGCATGGTGGTCACATCTAGAACGCCTTCGGTCATATCTATTCTAACAGATCTAACCCAAGACAAAACAACAACAACAACAACAACAACAACAACAACAACAACAACAACAACAACAACAACAACAACATCAACTACAACAACAACAACAACAAACTGTTTGAATAAGCCTATCGGGTTTTAAATCATCGATAATCTATCTGAGCTCATTATCTTAAACAGTGTTAGCGAAAAGGGTCAGGAGGTAAGGGCAGTTAGAAGAGTTTAACCCCTAATTTGGGATTGATGGTCAGATGGAGGTGTTCGATATTTGAAGAGGGAACGACGAAAAATGCTGTTTGAAAGCAACACTCGTCTAATGTTCACAGGTCCTATGTGAATGGATTTCTATAAAACAGCTGATATCACGTGTAGGAGAGTTCGAGTTCTTTCTATGGATTGTCTTCATCATTTTCCATTGGTAAAAGCACATAGGTAGAATTGGTGTTGGTCTAAGGGTTGTGCCTTGGTTCTGCTGGTTGTTGGAGACAGATGTGATAACGTAAAAGAGTTGGGTGTGGCGGACGCTTGACAGAGTAGAGGTCAAGTGGATTGTTCGGTAACTAAAAACCCGCGTCGTGTTCTCTCGAGTGTCACTTGAAGCAGAAAGTGAAAGTAGAGACAGAGATAAAGAGAGAGGAAGAGAGAAATAAAGAGGAAGGGGAGGAGGAGGAGGAGGAGAGAAGAGAGAGATGGAGGAGAGACAAAGATAAGAAAGTGGGTAAACTGATACGGTTCTACCATCGATCAAATTTCTCTCTCTCTCGCTCTTTCTCTCTCTCTCTCGCTCTTTCTCTCTCTCTCGCTCTTTCACTCTCTCTCGCTCTTTCTCTCTTTCGCTCTTTCTCTTTCTCGCTCTTTCTCTCTCTCTCTCTCTCTCTCTCTCTCTCTCTCTCTCTCTCTCT
>NC_068983.1:41198828-41200789 GCF_001194135.2 Octopus bimaculoides | reverse complement strand
TGTGTGTGTGCATGTGTGAGTGTGTGTGTGCATGTGTGAGTGTGTGTGTGCATGTGTGAGTGTGTGTGTGCATGTGTGAGTGTGTGTGTGTGCATGTGTGAGTGTGTGTGTGTGTGCGTGCTTGCATGTGTGTGTGTCTCTTTTGTTGAACAGCTAAGTTACGGTATCGTAAACAGTGCAACACCGATTGTTCTGCGGTGGGAGGACACTACGAAAGACATATATATGTATAAATACATACATACACGCATACATATATGTATATATTTCTATATGCATGCATATGTATGAAAAAGCAGTACATGCCATCAAAGTGACACCGGGGTAAAATGTACGAAGCCCAGTATACCCATCATGACTACCCGTCTGATAAAGTTACACCAGGCACATGCATCACAACCATATGTGCGCGACATGGTGATCTCATATCAAGATAAACAACGCATGACCTCGCAGGTGGGGCCCAGTTAGAATTTTCTTCAGGTCGAGTAGCCCATCCCACTGAAAAGGTCCCTGAATAAGGGTGTTTAAGGATGATGAACAAAACACCCATGTTTTCAAAGATGAATTATCCAAGCCCCAAATGAATTCCTCTCAACACATGGCTATGATGCTCCGCCACTACTTCTGCTCATGATCAGAGATGCACATATCGTCAGCCACCAAGGGACATGCTCAACTGGTTAAGGTCAAGCAACTGACAAGCAAATCTGTGGTATTGAGCAGAATATTTGCTGCAGCCCATCTTTTTATACCAAGGCAAAACAATGTACATGTAACACTTCCAATGTGTTAAGATGAAAAGCCATGAGAGTCACTGCTTGGTACTGCGATATGTATGTATGTATGTATGTATGTATGTAGATGCATATATATATATATATCGCTGCTATAATGCAAAAGTATCTTAAGTCCAAAACATTGCTTTATTCAGAATAGTTTCACCATTCCATAGCAAAACCGTTCTGTTACACTTTGACATAAGCGAGAATAAAAACGACGCCTCACTTTCAGATGACCTCGAATCCTCTAAAAAAGAGAAAATAACCCCAATATTTTTTCCACCATAAAATTTCGTTTATCTTCCTTTTCGAAACTCCTCTCTCTATCCTAGTTAAATACTTATTACTCTGAGTAGCTTTTAAACATGATCTTGCAGTTTTTTTTTTTATCTGATAATTTGATCACTCCATGATCATTAATGGCATTTGCCATTATTGTAATTTACAATTCAACAATCACAACAATCATTATTCTGCAGTTCTTTATCTGATAATTTCATCACTCCATGACCATTTATGGCATTTACCGTTATTGTACTTTACAACCCAACAATCACAACAGTCACAAGTTCTTTTCGCGAACTCTTTTTAACAATTTCTCAGTAAATTCTCCCCACCAAACACTATTTCTTATTAGTAGTCTTCAAACCAATTCTCTGCTGTCACAAGCAAACAAACAGCGACAATACCAGTGCTCTCAAATTCCCAAACACCATTTTCTTTGAGTCATTCCAGAAATAATCAAGTTATTTACTGTAAAGACCATATATTGGTGGATTTCATACATTCATAAGAATTATTCAATAATTCTTCTTCTTCTTCTTCTTCTTCTTCTTCTTCTTCTTCTTCTTCTTCTTGTTCTTCTTCTTCTTCTTCTTGTTCTTCTTCTTCTTCTTCTTGTTCTTCTTCTTCTTCTTGTTCTTGTGCTTCTTCTTCTTGTTCTTCTTGTTCTTCTTCTTCTTCTTCTTCTTCTTCTTCTTCTTCTTCTTCTTCTTCTCCTCCTCCTCCTCCTCCTCCTTGCTTCTCCTCTTCTTCTTCTTCTTCTTCTTCTTCTTCTTCTTCTCCTCCTTGCTTCTCTTCTTATTCTTCTCCTCCTCCTTGCTTCTCTTCTTCTTCTTCTTCTTCTTCTTCTTCTTCTTCTTCTTCTTCTTCTTCTTCTTCTTCTTCTTCTTCTTCTTC
>NC_068983.1:41195464-41198684 GCF_001194135.2 Octopus bimaculoides | reverse complement strand
ATTATCACCGTCGTCGTCGTCGTCGTCGTCCTTATCATCGTTATTCGTCTTCGTTTCGTTATTCAGCCTCTCTACAGTGCAGTGTAGAAATCCTTAGTTCCGTAGTTTCGTATTTCCGTCCTACCAATATCTTCGATAAAAAAAAAAAACCCTGTAATGCTTGCTCAGATGCATTTCTATTTCGTCTTCATTCTTTGCAAACGGCTTCCTGCCAGTCAGAAATGGAAGTGATTGATTTTTCCATTCTTTTCTTTCTTTTCTTTTTTTTCACCAAGCTTTATCTTTAACGACTCCTCCATTGATCACCTTTATGGGATTATCATCTTGATCACAAAGAGTAAAGGGGACAAGATATCACCCCATATTACCTCAACTATTGATCCCAAATCTCTATCAATAATCTCACGTGGATTAGCAGAATCATTAAAGCATGCCTTGTAGTATTCGTTTCGGGACTTTATGCTTTGAGTTCAAATCCTATCACGATCAACTTTGACGTTAATCGCACCAGAACGATAAAATCAAATACCAGTTATGTACTGGTGGGTGGTTGTGTAGACCAGTGATTTTCAACTATTTTTTAAGTCTATGGACCCCTGTAAAAATTACTGGAATTGTCTAAATGCCAGTACAACCGAAGAAAAGAATAACACCGTGTGTTACATAGGCTCAAGAGAAAGCTCACTTAAAAAACTGACTGTATCAACATGTGAATCGTTTCAAAAATACTACATCATACTCGAAGAAGGCTTTGCAAAATAAAGAAATAGACGAGTCTATCGACATTGGCTGGTCTAACTTGGATGGAACTACCCTATAAAGTAATGATGTCAAATCGGTGTTATTTAGATATGAATAAAAAAAAATCACGTCTTTGGGTCTGAAACCATGGATTCTGATTCAATTCTTTAAATGTAGGAAAGAAGTTGATCCAGATACTATATATACGTAGGTATTGTGAGTGTGGGAAGTACTCAATTCAGCGAGAGCAAGATGTTCTTTAAAGAGTACAAGAGTCATACGGTACTCTATAAAAAGCCCAACCGATTTCTGAACTATCCGAGTATGAAATTTAAAGTACTTCACGCATAACCCTTGTATTCATTATATAAATGTGTAGGTGAGAAAGAAAATATATTTAAATTCAGTTTTTTCTTGGATCTGTGATTCCTCATATATAAAAAATTACACTAAGGAAATTCATGCCTACAAACAATGGATTTTTATAATTCTATTATTGGTAAGAATCGAAACAATTCTATGTAATTTGTATTCAATATTAATTATTTATTATTTTATGCTATATTATCATAAGAATATTATATAGTATTATGTTAATAAACTTTAATTTTTGAATTGGCAATTGTGATATGTATCTCCATTTTATATTAATTTATCTATGCCATTTATATATATGTATATGTATATATTATTCTGTTATTCTGCGGCCATGCTGGAGCACCGCCTTTAGTCGAGCAAATCGACCCCAGGACTTATTTTTTGTCAGCCTAGTACTTATTCTATCGATTAGTTTTGCCGAACAGCTAACTTACGGTTGTTAAGCGATGGTGGGGGTGACAAACACAGACACACAAACACACACACATATGCATATATACGACGTGCTTCTTTAAGTTTTTTTTCTACTAAATCTACTCACAAGGACACTTTCCCAAGATACTTTCCCAAGACACTTTCCCAAGACACTTTCCCAAGGTGCCACGCAGTGGGACTGAACCCGGAAACATGTTGTTGGTAAGCAAGCTACTTACCACACAACCAGTCTTGCGCCTACATCTTATCTATCTATCTATCTATCTATCTATCTATCTATCTATACACACACACACACACACACACACACACTCACACACACACACACACACACACACACACACACACACACACACACACACACACACACACACACACACACACACACACACACACACACACACACATATATATATATACACGACACATTGGGCATCTTCTGCCAGTGCATATTAAGCACTTTGGTGTTTCGCATAAAACAGTATCTAACCACGTTGTCTATGTAAACAAACATGTCTATATTAGTATATCTGTATGCGCGTGCGCGCGTGTCTGTATGTGTATATGTACTTATTTCTATCTCGCTATGTACCTATATCACACACACACACACACACACACACACACACACGAGCTAGTGCATGCATGCGGCGCTTTCGATTAAATTTCTAAACACAGTTACCTCCATATGTTGAAAAGACATATGGAGATCCTCATTGTGAAAATAGACCCCGTGGTTCAAACTTAGTCCACTCAGCAACAGCGAAGGCAATTCACATCGATTAGTTTCTACTTTCGTAAAACATCGCCAGGATTTGCTTTCGCTTACTTTCGCCTGGCTGCTGAGAGATTTTAATGGTGGTACTTAGAGAAATTGCAAACAAGCTCGGAATAACCCGGAACATGTATACATTGTGTACGTGGTACGTGCAGTGCAAAGATGTCAGCGGATGAAGGAGTCCAGTCCTTCACACACACACACACACACACACACACACACACACACACACACACACACACACAGAGTCACACATCATGAAGGGCCAAGTTTCGTCCTGGTTTGTGACACTTAAGAGGCGCTGCGCACCGAAACTTCGAAGTAACTATCAGGCGTTTATTATATAAAATAATATATACTCTACATTATGTATCGAGTCCTACATGAGATAAGGTCTGTTCGCTGTATGACATATACCCGTATATGCCGAACACTCGCAACACTACTATACATACAAACATACATACATACATACATACATGCATACATACATGCATACATACATACATACATGCATGCATGCATGCATGTATGTATGTATGTATGTATATATGTGTATTGATATATATATACATACAGGCACAAATACACACACATACACACATGCATATATGTATGTGTGAATATATATATATATGTATGTATGTATATAATAAAGTAGATTCCAGTGTTAATTAAATAGCTCAAAACTGTCAAAACTACGTCAAAAGTAATACATACATATATACATACACACACACACACACACACACACACACACACACATATATATATATATATATATATATATATATATATATATATTACGTTAGATTTAGTTGATTCGTCACAAATGACCTTATGTTCTGCTCTTTATGATGTGACGTCACTATTAGTTATATGCTTTAT
>NC_068983.1:41192419-41195118 GCF_001194135.2 Octopus bimaculoides | reverse complement strand
GCCGTAAATGAGGTAGATGTTGACTCAGCTGCTGGTGCTGGTGGATTCGCAGCAATCTTAAAATCATGCAAACGAGCTCTTGCAAAATCCCTGTAGTTTTTTTTTTCAGAGCTTCGTGGCAAGTGATAAGCTCTCTATAAAAAAAAAAAATAATAAATGCGCCCTTTTAAAGCCTAGCCAGGCTCATGGGCCCGGTTTCCCGGTTTCAATGGCGTATGTGTTCCCCAGCTGGACGGGATGCCGGTCCATCGTAGCGTTACTCATTTTTGCCAGCTGAGTGGACTGGAGCAACGTGAAATGAAGTGGTTTGCTCAAGAACACAACGCGTCGCCCGGTCCAGGAATCGAAACCACAATCTTACGATCATGATGCTGATACCCTAGCCACGAAGCGTCGCGGCTCCACAAGCTCTCTATACCCTATCCATAAAAGAGGAAGCCGGGTAGATGCTGAAAATTAAAAGCCTGTCTCTCTGAACCCACGCATCAGCAAAGTCAAGGAACGAATCGACCGAAGGAAACCAATTTGCATTCCTTGAAGAGATGACTTGCTGACTGACGCCCAGCACGGTTTTCGACCTGGTAGAACCTGGTCGACACAGCTTTTGTCGCAGCACGACTGTGTGCTAAAGCAGTTACTCAACAACTCAAGTGTCGATCTGATATATCTTGACTTTGCAAAAGCCTCTGATAAAGTCGACCATGGTGTGATATGTCACAAACTGCGTAATCATAGTTGGAAAACCTTAGAGAATGGTTACATGACTTTCTAAAAGATAGAAGTCAGATAGTGGTGGCCTTTGACATTGTGTGTTATTCTGTTATGTATATGTGTCTGTGTGTGTTTTGTGTGTTTGAATGTGTACATTTGAATGAGTACGGGGCCAACGGTAGCCAACGGGACCACCTCCAAGGAAACACAAAAAATGAATGTTGTTCCATAGGTTACTGTCTGGAGGGCACTGCTATTCATAGTAGCCCTCTCAGACATGCTCTCAGCTGCTCAGATAGCCATCCTTGGATTGCGTGATCTGGGCATCGACCTGGACATCGATCAGGGCATCGATCAATGCGTGATTAGGGCATCGACATGAGTAATGATGCATCTTTCCAGGCGCATATGGATAAGTTGGCAATAAAATGCAGAACGAGAGAACAGGAAAACCTGATGGTCCCCTGGCGGACATTTACCCTCAGCCGTTTAGATAACCGTTACAGTGTAAAATTGACGACAAGACTCGAAGCAAACCAGCGAAGCTACACAAAGAAGATTGTCTCAATGCAACATGTCAGCTACTGGAAAAGGCTGAAAAAGGCGGGAAAGGTATGCAGTAATATACATCTGGCGAACCCTTGGCACTGAAACTTACACAAACAGCAAAACATCGTCATCAAGACAGAGGACCAGATACTGTAACAGCTTGGGTTTCAAGGGCCCATAACTTCTCAGTATTCTCCCCTCCCCCCAAAAAAAATCCCCCGAGAGATCTGCATGGTGTGGATGTAGGTATCTTAAAAATATACTGGATCTCCTCCACATGAGTTCCGGATGAACCTACTTCATAGCAACAAAAACAGACGAGGACAGCAACATCAAAGTCGATCTTTCACCAAATGCCGCATATCAGACGAGGTTGCCAGTAGTGAAAGTGCAGCAAAGCTAACTGCGGTTCCCCAACATGGCCGCAGCTCTCCAGCTGTAACTTGTTGAAGAGATGAAGAGTTAGTCTTTCTCTCGTTCACCTCCCTTATTCTCGCTGTTAATTGTAAATTCGGTCATAATTATTTAGGAAACCATTGTTTTTAAATCGTCTCGCCCATTTTTAACAATAAATTCTATCATAAATTCTAAATACGTCCTTGGTTTTAAAGGTTCACACAGAAACATATGGCCACCAGTAACGAATCATTCCAATTTAATGCTATATATACTTGTAAATATACACATATGTGTATGAATATGTATATATTTACACACACACACACACACACACACACACACACATAGGCGCAGGAGTGGGTTTGTGGTAAGAAGCTTGCTTCCCAACCACATGGTTCCGGGTTCAGTCCCGCTACGAAGTATCTTAAGCAAGTGTATATATATATATATATCAATGTGTGTGTGTGTGTCTGTGTTTGTCCCCCTCCCACCATCGCTTGATAACCGATGCTAGTGTGTTTACGTCCCCCTAACTTAGCAGTTCGGCAAAAAGGGCCCGATAGAATAAGTACTAGGGCTTTCAGAGAATAAGTCCTGGGTTCGATTTGCTCGACTAAAGAGCGATGCTCCAGCATGGCCGCAGTCAGAGGACTGAAACAAGTACAAAAATAAAGGAATAAAGGTTATATTAAAAGCACGACTGTGTTACTGCTTGATTTTCTTTTTTATTAACTTTTCTGTTATTTTTTCTTACGGGTATCTACAACAATAAATACACACACATACACGCACACACACACGCACACACACACATGTACGCACACACACGCACACATATACACACACGCACACACACGTACATGCACACACACGCACACGAGCCAAACCTCACACATTCAGAATGCTCCCTGAAGTTCATTTCAATTTGTGTGCGCCTTTGTGAGTTGCTGTTTCTCTGCGTGTGTATGTAAATACGTGTGTGTGTGTGTGTGTGTGTGTGTGTGTGTGTGTGTGTGTGTGTGTGTGTGTGTGTGTGTGTG
>NC_068983.1:41191302-41191742 GCF_001194135.2 Octopus bimaculoides | reverse complement strand
AGATAGATAGATAAATAGATAGATAGATAGATAGATAGATAGATAGATAGATAGATAGATTAGATAGATAGATAGATAGATAGATAGATAGATAGATTAGATAGATAGATAGATAGATAGATAGATAGATAGATAGATAAAAAGTTAAAGGGAGATTGTGTGTGAGAGATACATAATACAGGTTATTTGAGAATATTAGAGAGAGATACAGAGAGCGAGAGAGAGGTTAGATAGATAGTTAGAGAGAGAGAGAGAGAGAGAGAGAGAGAGAGAGAGAGAGAGAGAGAGAGAGAGAGAGAGAAAGTGGTAGCAAGAAAGATGATGAGTAAATGAGAGATACATAAATACTAGTTAAATGATAGCGGGGAGAGATGAAGTAGACATGTGTAAAGCAGCGTAGTATACACACAGATATATATATATATATATATATATATATA
>NC_068983.1:41187145-41189645 GCF_001194135.2 Octopus bimaculoides | reverse complement strand
TGTATATATATATATATACAATTATCTTACCTATATACAACACGTTCTGGCACACACACGCACACACATACATACATTCTCTCTATCTCACACATATATATATGTGTGTATCTATGTATACGTGTTTATACCTGCATATGTACGTATGTGTTTGCTCGAGCGTGTCCACGTATATATATGTATGTTTGTGTGTGTGTATATACATATATATATATATATATATACTTTATTTTATTTATATACATATATATATATAAATATATTTATGTAAACATGATACATACATATACATACATAATATTATCTCACGGCGGTGGAGGTGGTGGTGACGGGGGCTGTGACATTCACATAAATATATATATGTATATCTATGTATGTGTGTCTTGACACGTGTATGTGTGTGTGTGAAGTTATTTCGTTAAATATGTGTACATATGTATCTATGTAAAGGCATATATATAAATATATATATATATATATACTTTTATCTCTATATTTATATATATATTTATATACATTTATATAAATGTATGCGTGTATGCATATTATATATGTTTGTGTGTGTGTGTGTTTCTGCTTGTGTGTGCATCGGTGTATCTGCATATGTTTTGTAAGCTGTACGTTCGCATGACCGTTTGTGTATACATACATATATATATATATATACACACACATTTATATATATACATATTCATTTATGTATATTTATATATAAGCTTGAAGATGTGTATATAAGTATGTGTGTGTATTTAGATATACATAAATATATATTTATAGTGTGAGAGAGAGGGGGGAAGAAGGAAGCGGGGAGAAACGGCGGGAAGTGGGGAGAGGAAGAAAGAGCGGGGGGGGGGGAGAAGAGTTAAATGTGAAGACAATTGCTTGGAGAAAGAAAGGGTGAAAGACAGTAAGAGAGAAAGCGAGCGAACGTGAGAGACTGAGAGTGAGATGTCAAACAAAGGGAGGGGGTGAAGAGCAGGACTGGCAGTCAGCCAAACAGTTTGACTTGGCGTTTAATGGCGGCCATGACCAGAGAGAGTAGTGTGTAGTGGTGGCGGTGACGACGGCGGCGACAGTGGTGGTCGTAATAGTGATGGTGGCGGTGGGAGAAGTTCGGGCGGTGACGGTGGTCGTGATAGTGTTCATGGTGGTAGCGGAGCTTGAGAGGGGGATGTGTAGGGATTGCATTGTTGTTGGCGGCGGTGAGATGGTCGTAACGAAGATGTTAGCGGCAGTGATGGTGATGGTGGTGGTAGTGGTGGTAGATAACTGTATTGTTGCTGGTGGCGGCGGTGGTGCTCGGAAGGGGATGATATTAGTGGAATGGGGCTGGTAGAAGTAGTGTTGATGCGAATGGCAGGTGAGGGAATGATGGTGGTAGGGGGTAGTTGCATTCTGCGTTCGTTGGTGGCGGTGACGGCGAATGCGTTGTATCAATGTGATGGCGGAGGTGGCGAAAATACACTTGGTGATGGTGGCGAAGTTGTTGACGGAGGTAACACTTATCCTGGGGGAGGCGTTGGGGCTGTGGTATTATTACGTAGTGGTGGAGGTGGTGGTGACAATTGTTGCATTTACATGGTGGCGATGGTGGTGATGACATTGAGAATTGCGGTGAGGGTGGTGGTGAAGCTGCTGTTTGTTTGAAGGTGGTGGCGATGGTGGTAATAGTACTGTTGATAGGGGCGACGGCGGCTAACGCGATGCTTGTGTTACATCATGGCGAAGGAAGCGGTGGTGACGTCGACTGCACTATAAAGATAATGGTGGCGATGGCGGGGATGATGTTTGTACATAACAACAATGGTGGTGGCAGGAGTGGGGAAGACAACGACTGCGCAATAAAGATAAAGGTGACGGTGGCGGTGATTGTATTATGACGATGGCGGTGGTGGTGACGGTGTCCACATAATGATGGTGACGGTGGTGGCAGTGGTGACTATATTACTTGATGGTGGCGGCGGCGACTGCGCCTAGTTCACGCTAGTGTATATGCGTTAGTATGTGGTACATGGTAGGGTATAGGTCACAGTTGAAGTGGTTGAGGTTGGGCTTTTTGTGGTAGTGGTGGTGGTGGTGATGGTTTAGGATGTAGTAACAAGTGGTACATAACGGAGACATTCATAAGGCGTATATGTGCGCGCGTGTGTATGTGTGTATGTGTGTGTGTTTGCGTGTGTATAAGTGACATGTATATGTGAGATGTGTGTCTGTGTCTGTGTCTGCGCGCGCGTGTGTATATGTGTTAGTGTATGCTTGTATGTGTGGCTGTTGTAAATGTGGTGATATGTCTGTCAGACTGTGTGTGTGTCCTTGTATTGTTTTGTGTGTGGTTATGTGTGAGTGTGTGTGTTTGTATGTGCCTGTACGTGTAGCTGCTATGTGATGAAATATGCCTATAATTGCATGTGTGTGTGTGTGTGTGTGTGTGTGTGTGTTAGTATATGTCTGCGTTAACGTGCGTGTGTGTGTTTGTGATTGACATATATATATATATATA
>NC_068983.1:41184950-41186811 GCF_001194135.2 Octopus bimaculoides | reverse complement strand
TATATATATATATGTATGTATGTATGTATGTGTGTTCTGGCATATGTGGTCATCAGTCGTGGCGTTATGCGTCAGTATGTATATGTGTACGTGTGTGTGTCTGCGTGTGCTTCTCTGTGTGTGTGTGTGTGTCTCTAGTATTACGCTCATAATCTGTGTGTGATGGTATGTATCTGTGTTTATCTATGTGCGTATGTGTTGTATCTGTCTGTATATGTGTGTGTGTGTGTGTGTGACGCTATGTAGGGCGTTAGGTTGATGGATGTGTGAGAGTAGGGGAGGTGGAAATAATTGTTTGTAGTGGCGTAGCTATGTGTGTGTGTGTTCAGTGTTTGTGGTTGGCGATGGGGGTGGGAGTGGGAATGAAGAAACAATAGGTGTTGATGGGGTTGGTGGGGGAGGTGCAAATGTTGGTATGTGCGTACGCGCGTGTATCTGTGTGCGTATGTATGTGCGTGTGTGTGGAAGTGCAAAACTGGCGTATATGTGTGCTTGTATGTATTTATTTATTTATTTATTTATGTGTTTCAGCCAAGTGGCTGCGGTCATGCTGGTGCACCACCGTGAATATATATATATGTGTATGTATGTGTGTGTGTGTGTGTGGTTGTAGTATCGGGAAGGTAAGCAATTGGTGGTGGTGTATACGTCTGTGTGTGTGTGTGTTTGTGCGTGTGTATGTCGTAGGACTGCTAGTGCCGACGTGTTTGTGTATGCGTGTGTGTATATGAGTGTATATGTGTGTCTGTGTGAGTATGTATGTGTTGAAGTTGAAAGTAATGGCGTTATCGTGTGCATGTATGTGTATGCGTGTGTGTGTGTGTGCGCGCGTGCAAGTGTTATGTGTGTATGTGTACATGTATGTGTGTGTGTTGGTCTTGTTAATTCGTGTGGGAGAGGGGGAAGTAAGGATTTAATTAACAGTGGTGAAAATGGTGGCGGCGTCCGTGATGGGGAGGTGAGTGATTAAGCTGTAGACGGGGGTTGTGGGAAGGGGAATGGTTCTGCATTGATAGTGGCGGTGGGAATGGTGACGTAGGCGTTGGTGTGCATATGCTTGTGTGTGTGTGTTAGTGTGATTGTGTTAGGGTGTGGTTGGCCGTTATGCTGAGGTGGTTGTGGTGGTGGTTGTGGTGGGGTCGCTGTGATATTGTTTCTTTGTATGTTGTGACGATATTAAAATGGCAGCGGTGTTGCAGTTGGTGGCACATTTATGGCGGTGGCGCTGGTGGTAGTGATGGTGTTGTTATTGTTGTTGTTGTTGTTGTTGGTGGTGGTGGTGGTGGCGGTGCAGTTGTTGTTGGTGGTGGTGATGGTATTTATATAGTGGTACTGGATGTGGTGGAGAAAGGGAAGTGGTTGACGCACGCATACACACATACATACACAGAAACACAAACATAGACACACACACACACTCACGTATACACATACTGATACATATCGCCACGCTGATACGCCGGCACCCCCTCCCATATATATATATATAGACACACAAACACACCAACGCATATACATATATACACATACACAAACCCATTAATACAGATACAGACATATACTATCAACAGCACACATTTATGCGCACATTCACATACACACACATTCACATACACACACAGACACACACATTCAGTTATGTATATATATATATATATATATATATATATATTATATATATTGTTCCATATTTAAAAATCACGAACACACGCACATAAAGAAACGTTCACACACACACGCACACATACAGACACAGACACACACACACACATACAGTATACGGTGGCAGTGGTAGTGGCGCGTGTGTGACGGCGATGTTGGTGGGAATATATCAGCCGTAGAACTTGGAACAGGTGTTGGC
>NC_068983.1:41184016-41184588 GCF_001194135.2 Octopus bimaculoides | reverse complement strand
TATATATACACACACATCTATCTATCTATCTATCTATCTATCTATCTATCTATCTATCTATCTATCTATCTATCTTTCTTTCTATCTATCTATCTATCTATCTTTCTTTCTATCTATCTATCTATTTGTAAATGGTCATCTATCCAGACCCTTCGGCATCATGCGTTCGGTTCGTCAAGGATGCCCCCTCTCGGCCCTTCTGTATGTATTGACTCTTGAGCCTCTGCTGCGGAAGCTGGCGAAGCTGAGGGGCATCCCACGGGAGCTGGGATGTGGGACGAGCGTGTCTGCATACGCGGACGACGTCACCGTCATAGTGTCGAGCCAAAAGCACATCGAGCTGGTCGGCGAGAGACTAAAAGAATACGAAGCGGTAACGGGAGCAAAAATTAACCGGGATAAGTCAGTGGGCTTGCGGCTCTGCACCTGGAGAAGCAAGCCCATGCCGTCTAACAGCGTCTCCACTGTGGGACGCTGGACCGACGGGCCGGTTAAATTGCTCGGAGTCTGGTTCGGTCCGGACCTCCAAATGGAGAAGAACTGAGGCGAAATAACGACTAGGGTGGTCACTC
>NC_068983.1:41179107-41182525 GCF_001194135.2 Octopus bimaculoides | reverse complement strand
CTATCTATCTATCTATCTATCTATCTATCTATCTATCTATCTATCTATATATATATATATATATATATATATGTATATGTATATACACACATAAATGAAAAATGCATTGTAAATAAACGATATAAAATTCGTATACAGGCGTGACTGTGGTAGGAAGCTTGCTTCCCAACCACATGGTTCCGGGTACAGTCCCACAGCGTGGCACCTTGGGCCAGTGTCTTGTGCTATAGCCTCGGGCCGACCAAAGCCTTGTGAGTGGATTTGGGAGACGGAAACTGAAAGAAGCCCGTCGTATATACGTATATATATATATATATATATATATGTGTGTGTGTGTGTGTGTGTGTGTGTGTATTTAAATATGTGTGTCCTTTTGTCTGTGTCCCTCCACCTTCGCGTGACAACCGATGTCGGTGTGTTTTTGTCCTCGAAACTTAGCGGTTCAGCATATGTGACCGATTGAATAAGTAATACGCTCACAAAGAATAAGTCCTGAGGGCGATTTGTTCGACTAAAGGCGGTGCTCCAAAATGGCCTCAATCAAATCACTGCAGCCATGCTGGAGCACCGCATTTAGCCGAACAAATTGACCCCGGTACTTATTGTTGGTAAGCCTAGTACTTGTTCCATCGGACGCTCATGCCAAACCGCTAAGTTACGGGGACGTAAACACATAAACAGCAGTTGTCAAGCGACAGAGGTGGAGGAACATACACAGACACACAAACACATACATACATATGTATATATATAGTTGAAATTTACAGAAAACCAATAGACGAAGACAGGTGTATAAACAACAAACAGGTGTATTAGTTTGACGCTCGGGAAGGTGAGAAAGTTTTTTATGTTTCGAGCCTACGCTCTTCAACACAAAGAAATAAACAGAGAGAGAATGAAAACAATAGAGAGAGAATAATAAAAAAAGGCTTGAGGATTTAACAGTCAATTATATATATATATATATATATATATATATATATATATATATATATATATATATATATACAACAAGCTTCTTTCAGTTTCCGTCTACCAAATCCACTCACAAGGCTTTGATCGGCCCGAGGTTATAGTAGAAGACACATGCCCAAAGTGCTACGCAGTGGGACTGAATCCGGAACCATGTGGTTGGGAAGCATGCCTGTATACGATTTTTATCGGTCGTTGTTTATTTACAATGCATTTTTACATCTTACTACACAGCCACGCGTGTACCTTTAAAAACGAGAAAACAAACGAAGACTCAATCCAGAACAGTTGAATAACGGCAAGTAGAAGGATGCCAAGGAATTTGACTTAGCTCTGCATTACTTAGACTTTCGTGGACAACAGACTCGTAAAACATCAAACGAGGTGTTTTATGAGTCGGGGTCGAATAATGCTTTGTGAGCAAATTGGGGAGGCGGAGTCTGTGTGGAAGCCCGTCGCATTTATGTGTGTGTATGTGTGTGTCCGTGTATGTGTGGATGTGAATGTGTGTATGAATGCATGTATGTATGTTTGTATGTGTATTTGTATGTATGTATGTATGTATGTATGTATGTATGTATGTTTATATGCATGTATGCATGCTTGTATGTATGTATGTATGTATGTATGTATGCCCCAACATCACCGCAGTCTAGTGAATGAAACAAAAAGATAGATATAAATAAAACATAAGACTAACGTCAGAATCTGCAGTTTTTTGTGCGTAGTTTTCATTACGTTTCTGAAATTACACGAATACGCGACATTGATAAGCTGCAACTACGGCGAAATGCATATCTGTCTCTTTCGAGATCACTTCTGGGTCAATTCTATTTCGTCTAGCTTTGGAGCATATATTGTTTTAATGGGATTTTTTCCCAGACAAAACCTCACTCCTAGGCAAAAACACGTAATTACTGGTGTTTAAGTATGTGGTATTGATAATATTCTTTTCTTTTTTTTTATACGTTCTAGCCCAAAGCCTGTAGCCATTCTTAAGCACCGCCAGTGTAATCACCTTATCAGTGACCATTCCTATGCGACTGCCTTTTCGTGAAGGAGGGAGTTCGACACTGTTGCCTTCTTTTGGGTATATATATAATATATATATACTCCGTCAATCGTTTCCGTAGTTCACTCTGCCGTCGTTTGTTCGATCGAAGACCTAACTCTTCACAAATTTCGTATTTTAAAACTTTCTAGATGCTGCTGTCTTATGAAGTTTTCCAGTCTTGTCGTTAAAAGCACCAAATAGGCAGTAATAAACAGTCGACAACTGAGGAGGAGTTAGACTTATTTTGGTATTTTGTCCCGTACTTGTCTCTTGTTTGTTTACGTATTTTTCGCTCGTTGGTGATGGACTGTGCTTAATGTGTATTTTTCCATTTTTATTTAATAATTTTTTTATGTTTGTTTCAGTCATTGGACCACAGCCATACTGGAGCAACTGCCCTCAGGGGTTTAGTTGAAGAAATGGACTACAACATCAGTTATAAATAGATAGATAGACAGACAGACAGACAGACAAATAGATAGATAGATAGATAGACAGATAGATAGATAGATAGATAGATAGATAGATAGAAATTTGTTGTATGGATTCCTGAAGAATCAAGTCGCATCAACATGTAGGACACCAGAAAACGGCAATCTTCTTCACATACATACATACATACACACACACATACACATATATATGTATATGTGTGTGTATATATATATGTGTATATATATATGTCTGTGTGTGAGTGTGTCTACATGTACACATGCACCACTTCACCTCACTCACCCTATTCACCGCCGCCCCTAATCATCCCGTCATCACCTCCGTCTAGACTCTTCTCTGTCCCCTCACACGCATACAGACACCCCCACCCCAACCACTTCCCGCCCACTAACCCTGACCTCCATATTGACATCACGTTCTACACATTTACCAACCACCCTTCCTCCTTCGCCCGCCTCTCTCTCTCTCTCTCTCTCTCTCTCCCTCTCTCCCTCACACTGTTCAATAACCAATCTCGACTATAATTATCGATTTTCCTTTCTTCATTTTCTTCTGTTCTTCCTTTTTGTCATTTATTTTTTCTGTCATTTCTTATGGTTGCCAGTGTGTCTGTCCCTCTCTTTCACTCCCCACTCTCTGTCCCCCCTCTCTCTCTCTTTCGCTCTGTATCTACCTTCTTTTCTCGTTACCTCTCTTTCTCTCAGCGATCTCCTCTTACCTTCCCTCTATTTATCCCCACATCATTCATTATTATTCTTTACCTATCTATCTATCTATCTATCTATCTATCTATCTATCTATCTATCTATCTATCTATCTAACAAGAAGGGTGGCCACTCTAGCCCGGCAATGGGCCGAGAGGAAGCTTTCCCTAAAAGGTCGGGCGGAGGTGGCGAACACGTACATCGCGTCCATCATCTACTACCGCCTGACCGTGGT
>NC_068983.1:41175066-41176530 GCF_001194135.2 Octopus bimaculoides | reverse complement strand
ATGGTGTGACAAAGACTAGGAAATTTTCACGACCGTCAGCTTGTACACGCCAAAGTTCAGCTTTCCCGGGGTGCGATATTTTTTTCCCCACGGGAGTTCCGGACCACAGTAATGAACTCATTTGCATACAGCCAACCAGAGCTCATCTTGACCTCGATGTCAAGTTAACAAAACACACTCTACCAAGTAAACTCAAGACGTAGAACGGTGTTGTAAATCGACCGATTGCCAAGTTATGCCTGATTTTAGAAGGAGACAAGTAATTAGATAGATTTGCATCTATACCTATTATCGGATTTTGTTAGGGCCCCATATGGTAAAGATGCGGCTGGGAAAAATATGGGTAGAGGGTGATGTGCTAGAAACCCTCTCCCCTTACGGTTTTACAAAGTAATCAACAACAAAGGCAGTCATAGTTGAAACAAGAACAAGAACAACAAGCATTATTAAAAGAGAAAAGAAGCATGGTCATTCCTTAACCAAGTGACCTTATCTTATCGCCCATCACTTGTTATGCGCTCATGAATTAGTTTGATAGTTGAGCTCTGATTGGTTGTATACAAATGAGTTCACAACTGGGGTCCAGAACTCTCGTGGGAAAAAAATTTGCGTCTGGGCTCCAGCAACCTTAGGGCCGGTCCTGCATCTATATACACGATGGGCTTCCTTTAGTTTCCGTCTACCAAATCTACTCACAAGGTTTCAGTCAGCTCGAGGCTATAGTAGAAAAAAAGACACTTGCCCAAGATGCCACGCGGTGGGACTGAACTCGGAACCATGTGGTTGAGAAGCAAGCTTCTTACCACACAGCCACGTCTTGGCCTTGAGATATAAAAAGCAACCTTTATATGACCAGACTTAAGCCCAGTGACGCGTGACTGAATATAAGATGAGGTGTGTTTTGGTGAATTTAGGGTCAGCCATGTATGACGGAATTTAAGCCTGGCTAAGTAACGCAGATGGTTGAATGTAGGGGTCCGTGAAATATGTCTGAGTTTAGGGCTGAAAGTATTGTGATTCAATTTAGGGCTGGTAGCATACGACTGGATTTGGAGTCGGCGGTTTAATGCCGGATTAAGTCAAGATACTTGAAAAATAGCATGGAAATTTATAAACAATTTATGATACAGAGTGAGAGCGGTAAGCAATGATGCGTAAAAATGCAAACTCGTTACCAGCCCAAGTAAGTTGAAGGTGTATTCGAACCCCTCGAGAAAAACCTTTCGATGTATTTTGTCTGAGAGAAAATTTATTGCTGTAGACCTTAGGTTTTTAATCTCTATTTGCCTGTGATTCACTTTGATACCTCACTTACTCGGATAGACCCTTATAACCATTCCATGTTAAAAAAAACAAAAAAACCCTATTATATTTTTACAGGAGTGGCTGTGTGGTAAGTATCTTGCTTCCCAACCACATGGCTCCGAGTTCAGTCCCACTGCGCGGCAGCTTGCGCAAGTATTT
>NC_068983.1:41173059-41174569 GCF_001194135.2 Octopus bimaculoides | reverse complement strand
CGGATCGACCACAGCGGAATTTGAACTCAGAATGTAAAAACGGACGAAATGCTGGGAAGCTTTTTGTCCGGTATGCTAATAATTCGACCAACTCACCGCCCGACTACTGAGTATATTAAATGGTATATTTGTGCGTGCATGTGTGTGTGTGTAAAGGAAAGGCTTCCGTACAGTTTCTGTCTACTAAATTCACTCACAAGTCATTGATCAACCCATAGGCGAGACAATTACCCAAGATGCCACGCAGTGGATTTGAACCGGAAACCACGGGGGAAGGAGAGTATACCAATGGAACACGACTGTGTATATTAAATGATATGTGTAAGTGTGTGTGTGTGTGTGTGAGTGTGTAAACGACGGGCTTCCATACAGTTTCCGTCTTCCAAATTCACTGACAATCATTGATCAGCCAGCCCATAGACTAGAGGAGAATACATTTGCCCAAGATACTATCCACTAGGGCAGAACACGAAACCACATTCGCCGGAAAGGAAGCTCTTTAACCACACGACCACGCTTGCAACTATAAATAAGTCTTAATAAACAACCTAAGAAAGACGCAACGTGTAGTTTAATGATGTTGGCTTAAACGCTGGTTATTTCGGCTCCACTCACTACAGCCATTGTATTTCCTACATAACACTGGGAAGATTGTGAAGACCAACTTGCCTCTGTCGGCCACACATTAAGCTGTTTATCACTCGCATGTCTGTCGACAAACGGGCGGTGTGTGTGTGTGTGTGTGCCTGTTTGTTTTTTTTGTTGTTGTTTATATATATATATATATATATATATTTTATGGCTTGCGATGGTTAATACATTAGATACGTAAGATGGACGCACGCAAACACTCTCTCAATAAGAAACACACATACACGCATACACATGCACTTATACACATTTACAAGTACACATATGCATGCTTTCACGCGTGCACGCGCATGCACACACACATACACACACATAAGTATTTACAGGTTCGCATGCACAGATACGCGACCGCTCGCCCACTAACGTGCACGCGCATACCTACAATTTCGGAGACATCCGCATAAAGATATAAATGTAAGACATACCGCTTTTCACTGTTTCCACCATCATCTTGATATGTATATATATATATATATATACATATTTATATAGGGGGGTATGTGTATATATACATACATACATACATACAGTCATTTTAACGAGTTGTATTTATTTATCACCCGACGAGATACATCTGCACCACCGGATGCTCCTGAACCAGTTGTTGTGTGTCCCACCCAAGAGGAATCGATGGTAGATGTGTCGAAACAATTGTCGTGATTAATAATAAATTCTCGTATATTCCATCTTCTGTCTTTCATTTGCTATATATATATATCAATTTTTTTTTTCTCCGTGTTTTTCTCCTTGTCTCCGTATTCTTTCTGTTGAAGAGCGTAGCTCGAAACGTCAAAGACTTTCCGTATTCTCGAGCGTCATACTAATATATACTTTTGTTATTTACACCACCTGTCCTCGT
>NC_068983.1:41168408-41171914 GCF_001194135.2 Octopus bimaculoides | reverse complement strand
ATATATATATATATATATACGACGGCCTTCTTTTAGTTTCTGTCTACGAAATCCACTTACAAGGCTTTGCTCTGCCCGAGGATATAGTAGAAGACACTTGCCGAAGGTGCCACGCAGTGGGACTGAACCCAGAACCATGTGGTTGGGAAGCAAGCCACTCCTATAAACTGTTCAAGGTTGTGCCCCAGCATGGCCGCAGTCTATGTAAAGGTCAACGATGACCACAGATGCTAGATAAATTAAATAAATAAATAAAAGGCCCTTTCACACCCCTGGGAATAATAGCAGGGAGAGGATGGGATGGTGGGATATATCATTCTGTTAAGGGAAGATAAGGGACAAACAAAACTAAGGTTTAATTTTTTTAGGGCGCCTTTCGACCGCGGTCGTTAGTGCAAACCAAGATAATTTGTATTGTTTTTTTTTAATCTTTGCCTTTACCTCCCACTTTTCCTCTTAACAACTTGTAAACTAAGTCCCCCCTCTCTCTGTCTCTGTTTGATATTCCTTGTTCACTCACTCTTTCTACCACTTTGCTTCCTACTCTCTCGATAAGTTCTTCCTCCCCTTCGTTCAAGGTAACACGTAATGTTTGTTTTCTTTTTGCTCTTCGCCTTTGGCTTTGCTTTACCTCCCACTGTCCCTCCTGTAGACCTTAAACTTACGTCCCTCCGTCTCTCTTTGTAATACTCTTTCACTCACTCTCACTATTATTATCAGTTCTCTCTCTCTCTCTCTCAAATCTTAGTTCTTTCTCCCCAACCCTTTGCCTTTGCTTTATCTCTCACTCTCCCTCTTAACAGCTCTCAAACTGTCCCCCCCCCCAGTTGTTCTGATACTCACTCACACTCACTATTACTCTGCACCTCCCCTTCGTCCAAAGTAATTTGTATTGTATTGTTTTCTTTCTTAACTCTTCGCCCTCGCCTTGCTTTACCTCCTGCTCTCCCTCTTATCAATCCCCAAACGTCGACTCCACCTCCCTCTCTCACTATCTTTCTCTTATTACTTCTTCCTCCCCCATCGTCTACTCGGCTCCACCTACCACCGAGTCATTCACAGCTTGAAGGAAAACAAACGTACTTACATCTATATATAAGCGTTTATATGAATATATACGCACACGTACGTATGTATAAAAGTCGGCCCATTAAAATACAAGCAAAAGGAGTACAGGAATGTAATAGGGATTGGCTACACCGCTGAACGTAGGTTAATATCTCCAGCAATCAACTGAGGCTGTTGTTTATGTATTCAAACATACCACTAACCGGAGACAGTGAAAGATGGGTCTCTGTGTGTGATTCTGTGTCTCTGCTTTGTTATAATAAATACCTCACCGTCCATCCATCCATCCTGCTAACCTTCCAGCCTTTATCATTAACGGGAAAGGAGTCTTTTTTTTTATACGTACCACTCACTGCTTATCATATCACTTTACTTTATCATTTCTGGCATATATACACACATATATACATACATAAACGAACTGCCTCAACAAAAACCTGGAAAAATTAGGGTTCTCAAAACCTGAAAGAAAAAGGCTGATTAGAAGACTACAGATTCCAGCCATCAATGGAACTGTAAAGATATGTAAAACTTTCCAGAAATCTAGCATATAAATACATATGCACGCATCTAGACATGAAACTATATACATATAAATACGCATCCATAAAACAAACATACAAATCTGCGCATAAATACATATGCATACGCCATGACATGAAAATATATACATAAAAACGCATTCATAAAACAAACATACAAATCTGCGCATGCACTAACACCAAATACTGCACACACACACATATGCACAAATACCTAGATGATGTTGATAAAAGTTCCAATGAAGGAGCTTTGAATCTATGTTAGAGTCCAACTCTTTCTCTATTGACAAGAAATGCAGAAAGGAAACTGATTGATAACATACATACACACAAACAAACAAAAATACCCTATTGTTGATGCTAAAATTCCAATGAAGGAACCTTGGATCTAGGTTACAAACCGGTTCTTTCTCTGTTGGCAAGAAATCTTGAAATAAAACTGAATAAAGCCATACTCACATACATACAAATATACACATCGATGAGGCATGATATAGCAAGGACACTGTATAACGAAATCCATCGAAAGGATAACCCTAGGGACAAAGAAATAAGAACCCACAATATGGTGGAAGCCATAGTCACTCATAATAAAAAAGAATACTGGTGGAATGTCCCAGTGAAGACCTCAATAAAATGTAAGCACAACAGACCTGATATAATGATTAAGGATAGAGAAGAGAAACTGCGTACAGTTGTGGAAATCAGCTGCCCAGTGGATGTTAGCATAAGGCTAAAGATCAGTGAAAAAGAGAAGGATCTAGTCATTTTCATTCGCAAAATGAGGTCCCCATAATTTTGCTCAAGTTGCTTTCAATTTTGGTGTATCGATGCAACTATGAATTTTAATTACGATCAACCAATTACTCTATCTCGTAGATTAAAGAATCTGATGTTATTTGGAATAAAAGTTGGTAAATTTGGGTTATTTTAGCCAATCAACAGACAGCGAGGCATTAATAGCTTGTTACCATGACAACCGCACGTTGTGCTGTGCTTCACTTCACCTGCATGTTGTGTTGATTCTTCACACCACGAGATTTACTTCACCCACGTGTTTTGTTTCAATAAGAATTTGTATTTATCAATTAGAATTGTCTTAATATTTTACATATTTTTCATATATATATAGCAAAAGTTATTTGCGATGTTTATACTGTTTCTTAGCATTATGAAGGTGAATCGAATATGTGAACTTAGTACACAACCGCACATCTACACTCCAAGCACAGTACTAACAAAGCATCGGTGACTCATCGACTCAGTAGTGTCAATCTTCAGGGACTCATTGACTCGGGCCTCTCGGGCGGCTCCAAGTCCTTCGTTCCTCAGAGCACGCATCCTAGCTCTGACAACGCATCCTTCGTGTTTGGCGTTGAAGTGTTGGTCGAGGGTCAACCTCGCCGCCAGTACGCTGGACGCGATGCCAGTTCTAAGTGCCTCTTCTAATTTCTTAACTAGGTTTCCCTCTATTCTATTTCTGTCTAATGCTAAGCGATTCTGCTTTGATTGCTTTCTTTAGGGCATACCACCATCTATTGTTGACGATGGCGCCCGTCAGTGATCTCTTATCTAATGTGTTAATCCGGTCCCTGTAATCCTGGCGTGTCGTGAACGACGCGTTCAGCTTCCAGTAACCAGGACCCTGCCTATGTGCCTTATTTAAGTCAAGTGTACAAGTCACAAATTTGTGATCTGTGTAGCTGACTCTATGGAATTGTGGACAACCTACACTATCCCTATCCACTGTCCTACAGAATACTCTATCTAAATACGATCTGGACGACCCGATGCGGTTGCTTCATGTTCACATTGGAACATTCGGGTGGTCCAGTCGGTACCTGCCAGACAGTTGGAAACATCTGAGCAGGTTTTTGAGGCATTTACACCCACTCC
>NC_068983.1:41164398-41168242 GCF_001194135.2 Octopus bimaculoides | reverse complement strand
TTACTGTCCGAAAGTTGTTTGTCTTTCACCTCACAGTCTTCTCCCGAAAGGATTTCGTACAGTTTTTTAGAGACGTATTTTTGAAATCTCCCTACTGCATCCGGGTAGAGAGATTTCAGTGTGCTGTGTGTGTTCTGTGTTGCGTATGATTTTAATGTGTTGTGGTGGTGTGCATGGGTGATTATTTGTTTTGGTATCATTTTCTGTTATGTTGGTGTTTGACCTAATGTATTCCATCGGGTCTGGATTGTTAGAGTTTATAGCTGTCAACATTGTGGGGCCATTTGGTGTTTGTATGTTTGTTTTCTGCGGGTGTTTTGGTTTCGGGAGTGGTAAACTTCCCTGCTTTGTTTGTCTGCTTCTCTATTCTCCCCCCCTTTTCTCCTCCCCCCCTGTGGCCACTTACCAATCCTCTTTGTCGTCTTCATCTGACGACATGTCAGAGGAATCAGGTGGGAGGGGAAGGGTGTTGAGGTCTATTTCTGAGTATGTTGATTTTGTTCTTGGTGTTGGTGCTGGTTGGTGACAGTTGGGATGTGGTGTATGGGTTTTTGGGGGTGGGGTTTGAGTCCTTTTGACTTTCTCTTCTTCCTTTGGAGTTGATAGATAGACAGATAGATAAACAGACGTATAGAGAGACAGACACACAGACAGACACACAGATAGATAGATAGATAGATAGATAGATAGATAGATAGATAGATAGATAGATAGATAGATTGATAGGTAAGGTACATAGATAGACAGAGATATACAGAGAGATAGACAGACAGACTGACAGACGGGCAGACAAGCAGATAGACAGACAGATAGATAAACAGAATGACCAACATGTATATAGACAAATAGACAGAGAGACAGAGAGACAGACAGACAGACAGATAGATAGATAGATAGATAGATAGATAGATAGAGATCCTGCGGACTTCTACAGATATTCCATCTGCAAAAGTCCCTCACAAAGCATAGGGGGCCTGGAGCTATAAGTCCTAGAATAGCACTTGTCCTAGGGGCCTCGTAGCGGGACTGAACCCGAAGCCTTGTAATTGCCAAGCTAGCTTCTTAACGACACCAAAAAATAAACATTTTTTCTTGACCATTTGTTTTTAGCAATTCTATTTAAAGATAAGAAAGAACAAACAGTATTATAGATGAGAACAAATGGTGGTGCCAAGCGATTTTGGTAGAAGAGAATGCTTTCATTTATAGTCTGATAATTCTTGTCTAGGTTTCGGTGCCCTGCTTAGGTCGAAGAACTGTAAGATGATTGGTAAAAATAATCGATAGAAGTGGTTATTCCTGTTAGAATTAAACAGACTGTTCACCTGTGCGCATTCATGTATATATTAGGTGTGTGTGTACATGTGTGTACACAGGCGTGTATATATATATAAATGTATATATGTATGTATTTATATATATATACATATATATATATATATATATATACATATAAATATATATACATATAAATATATATATATATGTATACATATATGTGTATATATATATATTTCTTTTTCTTTTACTCGTTTCAGTCATTTGACTGTGGCCATGCTGGAGCACCGCCTTTAGTTGAACAAATCAATTATTATTCTTTGTACTTATTCTATCGTTTTTTTTTTTTTGCCAAACCGCTAACTTGCGGGGACGTAAGCACACCAACATTGGTTGTCAAACACAGACACAAAAATATGTACATACACACACCGAAAATACACACATGCACACACATACACACATACATATACACGACGGGCTTCTTTCAGTCAGCCAAATCCACTTGCAAGGTTTTGGTCGGCACGAGGCTATAGCAGAAGACACTTGCCCAAGGTGCAACACAGTAGGACTGAACCCGGAACCATGTGGTTAGGAAGCAAGTTTCTTATTGCCCACAAGAGGCTAAACATAGACGGGACAAACAAGGACAGACAAAGGGATTAAGTCGATTACATCGACCCCAGTGCAACTGGTACTTAATTTATCGACCCCGAAAGGATGAAAGGCAAAGTCGACCTCGGCGGAATTTGAACTCAGAACGTAGCGGCAGACGAAATACCGCTAAGCATTTCGCCCGGCGTGCTAACGTTTCTGCCAGCTCCCCGCCTTACCACACAATCACACCTGCAGCTCTTAAAAACCAAAATACTTCTTGAAATGTCATTAGCACCAACCGCCTGTGAATACCAAACCATCCCCAAATACATTCTTTCTTCCTTCCTGCTTTCTTTTCTTTTCTCTATTCTCTCTATCTCCCCCCTCTCCTCCTCTCTCCTCTTCCTTCCCCCTCTCACTTTCTCCTTTTGTATTCTTTACAATCCGTATAAAAAGTAATGACCTCTAATATTTATTCTGAAGAGTCCCAACGAATGGACGAAAGCGCTAAATACAGAATTATCCAAAATTCTGACTGCCTCCTTTGTCTTTATATATATATATTATAAGAGAGATATTGGCATCCAGAACACCCGACGTGGCAGGTAAAGCTATGTAAGCACTAAGGGAGGACCGTAGTTAGACTCTCGGTTCGATAATAATACGAGCGAGGAGTCTAATGCGGGTCTTGTGTGAGCATGTATATGCTAAGTAAAATGAGTCAACAATGCCAAGCAGCTACTCTGTGTTGATAAAGGGTAATAACCCCAAAACCGGTCCGCAGATGTTGCTTTGCGCTAGACGGGAGAACTGGACTCCCTGTTCGAACATATAAGGACACAGATATTGTGTTGTATAGCCAGCTGGAAACGATATTTCCTGGGGCTAAACAGCAACAACAGTAATAATCGTCCCAACCAGGACTGCCACATTATGTTGGCAAATAATCATTACTTTGAAGAACCGTTATTGAATATCTCTCTTTGAGAGATTTAGAAATAATGATAATGGTATTTTTATATAAGCTTAAAGATTATGGCGATCACTATGCAATGACTAAGGAAATAGCCCCTATCTCTCTCTTTCTCTCTTCCTCTCTTTCACTCTCCCTTTCTCTGTCTCTCCCTTTCTCTCTGTCTCTCCCTTTCTCTCTGTCTCTCCCTTTCTCTCTCTCTCTTCCTTTCTCTCTCTCTCCCTTTCTCTCTCTCCCTTTCTCTCTGTCTCTCCCTTTCTGTCCGTCTCTCCCTTTCTCTCTCTCTCTCTTACTTTCTCTGTCTCTCCCTTTCTCTCTGTCTCTCCCTTTCTCTCTGTCTCTCCATTTCTCTCTCTCTTCCTTTCTCTCTCTCTCCCTTTCTCTCTCACTTCCTTTCTCTCTGTCTCTCCCTTTCTCTCCGTCTCTCCCTTTCTCTCTCTATCCCTTTCTCTCTGTCTCTCCCTTTCTCTCCGTCTCTCCCTTTTTCTCTCTCTTTTCCTTTCTCTCTCTCTCCCTTTCTCTCTGTCTCTTCCTTTCTCTCTGTCTCTCCCTTTCTCTCTCTCTCTTCCTTTCTCTCTCTCTCCCTTTCTCTCTCTCTCTCCCTTTCTCTCTGTCTCTCCCTTTCTCTCTGTCTCTCCCTTTCTCTCTCTCCCTTTCTCTCTCTCTCCCTTTCTCTTTCTCTCTATGTATGTATGTATGTATATACACATACACATGAGCAGGTATATTCTTAGATGGCTCACAATTAAAGCCCTCTGCGTCCCTACAAATTTGAAGCTTCAGAACCTCAGTTGATTTTTCTTGATGAGGTCTTAATACATTAATTATATCCTAAATTACGTTAATCAATTTGTGTTGCAAAATTCCTAATGTGAAACTGTGTGTTGAAACAGATATTATTGTATTTCGGGACGGTCATTTTTTTTTGCCAAATAACACACGCACTATATATTTGTTCTTCTCATTTATTACTGTTCTTATTCTAAACCATGTCCA
>NC_068983.1:41163838-41164388 GCF_001194135.2 Octopus bimaculoides | reverse complement strand
TGTGTGTCTGGTGTGTGTCTGATGTGTGTGTATTCTAAATATTAATGTTCCTCTCCGGGCTGATCCAGATGATCATCATCATCGTCATCACCATCATCACCGTCTTCACCGTCGTCGACGCTCCTCGTTGTCGTCGTCGTTGTCCTCCTCCTCCTCCTCCTCCTCCTCATCTTCATCATAATCTTCATCATCATCATCATCATCACCATCACCATCATCATCATCCTGATCATCATCACCCTGATCATCATCACCATCCTCTTCCTCCTCCTCTTCTTCCTCCTCCTCCTCCTCCTCCTCCTCAGCAGCAGCAGCATCCTGATCATCAGGATGATGATCATGATGACGAACATGATCATCGTCGTCATAGTCGTCATTATCAGTAACAATAACAACAACAACAACAACAACTACAACGTTGATGATGACGACAACACAAACAAACAAACAAACAAACAAACAACAGCAACAACAATTTTAATAACTTTCTAATTTAAAAAAAAAGTATTTTTTCTTAAACAGAAAATGATAAAAAAAAAAAAAACAATTT
>NC_068983.1:41162219-41163126 GCF_001194135.2 Octopus bimaculoides | reverse complement strand
CAAAAAACGTAAAAAACTAAACCGAAAATTAAATGAAATTCCAGCATTAAGCCGGATTTGCGATCGGTTTACAGGAAATGCGATATTCGATCTCTCAAGTCACGCCACACTCTTCGACGAATTACATGAAAACCAACTCCGTGCTGGTCTTGTTGTTGTCATTGTTGTTTTGTCTCACGTCTACCATGAGTGATGTGACGTATGATGAAAGCCGCTCCAGCTGTGACCGTCCCGTCTTTTTGTACATTGAGAACTACATTGTCTTTAAGACTAGTGGAGGAGCGTGGTATAGTGGGTAGAGCGTTCGGCGCACGATCGTAGAGTGTGTGTTCGATTCCCTGCGGTGTGCTGTGCCCTTGTACAGGAAACTTTATTTCATGTTGCTCCACTCCACTCAGTTGGCAAAAATGAGTTGTACCTGTAATTCAAAGGGCCTAGCCTTGTCACATTCTGTGTCACGCTGAGTCTCCCTACGTTGAAGGCATACATATCAGTAGAGTGCTCAGCCATTTGCACGTTAATTCCACGAGCAGGCTGTTCCGCTGATTGAATCTACTGGAACGCTCGTCGTCGTAACCGACGGAGTACAACTCCCTAACACTAATAGCACGTTAACTAATTTTAAAGACAGCAGATTGTGAAATTTGGTTGCTATTTCTGCAAGGTGAGTGATCACATAAAGACATCTTTATTGGCTCGCATTCCCAGTAACTCCCTAACGCAATGGTCCGCAACCAAGGACCATGTGACCCTTCAGGGTGAGGTGAGTCCCCAGAAGATTTTGTTGTTAAAATTCATGTGCATGCGGCCATGCTGGAGCTCCAACTTGAAGAAGTTTTAGTCGAATGAATCGACCCATGTACATATGTTTTGAGCCAGCTACGTATTCTGTCGGTTTATTTTGACG
>NC_068983.1:41153513-41161222 GCF_001194135.2 Octopus bimaculoides | reverse complement strand
GTGGTTGAGAAGGGTGGAGCGGGAAGAAACACGGAAAAACCCTTAAAAGGATAGAATACGTAAACGTATAAATAATAAAAACGTACATAAATACATACATCTATGTGTGTGTGTTTATACACACACACACACACACACACACACACACACACACACACACATATATATATATATACATACACATACGTATGTAATATATCTACAATACATAATGGATATAACAATATGTATATAATATAAATATTAGGTTCCCTCCCTCTCTCTCTGTATATATGTATATTCTTTTCTTTTATTCTTTTATTTGCTGCTATCATTTGACTGCAGCCATGCTGGAGCACCGCCTTTTCGTCGAACAAATAGACCCCGGGACTTATTCTTTGTAAGCCTAGTACTTATTGTATCGTTCTCTTTTTGCCGAACCGCTAAGTTACGGGGACGTAAACACACCAGCATCGGTTATCAACCAATGGTGGGAGGCGAACAAACACAGAGAAAAAGATACACACACACACACACACACACACACACACATCTCTCTCTCTCTCTCTCTCTATATATATATATATATACGACGGGCTTCTTTCAGTTTCCGTCTACCAAATCCACTCACAAGGCATTGATCGGCCCAATGCTATAGTAGAAGACACTTGCCCAAGGTGCCATGCAGTGGGACTGAACCCGGAACCATGTGGTTGGGAAGCAAACTTCACAGCACACAGCCACGCCTATGCATATCTCCAGAATTAGTTGCTCCTTCATCAGTACTACACCCAACCTATCAACTACCGACAAATGCATTGCTTAAACGACCACTAAGTTTAACGATGTAATGCTGTTGGATTGATCAATTTGCATACTAAAACGCATTCCTGGCAGCTGACATTCATTATCTATTTTTCCTACCTTCGATCGCACTATTTGCGCTGATGTATACAAAACGTCATAACTTTGTATACAAAACGTCATAACTTTGTATACAAAACGTCATAACTTTCAAGTGCTGACTATGAATTCAATAGAAAATCGGTAGAGACAAATTTTAGAATGAAATCATTGCACTGCGAACACATAGGTAAGGCAACATTGAACTGGAAACATTGAATATACTTTGTAGTATGTCATGGTTGCTAAACTGTGTCTTTGCTAGCAAATTATATATACGTACTACTTGTCAGGAATGTGTTTTATATGTAAATTGGTCTCTCCAATAGTGTTATACTGCTTAACATAGTGGCTATTTAAACAATATGTTCATGGATGGTTAATAGGTTGGATGCGGTGCCGATGAAAGAGTAATAAGTTTTGAAATATGCATATATACCCATAGCCTGATTTTTTTTCTATCTTCGATCACATTGTTGACATAACAGTATTCGTAGAGGAATTCAGTGCTGGATATGAATTCCATAGAAAAATCTGTAGAGATAAACTTAGAAAAGAAAGCATCGCACTGCTAACACAAAAAGAAGGCACAGTATTCACTTATAAACATTTGATATACTTTATAGTATGTTATAGTTGCTAACCGAAATACTATGTCTGTACCAGCAATTAATGCACACACACACACACACACACAAAGAGCTCGCCACATATATATAACACATGCGTCTATGTGTATGCATCTATGAAGGATTTACGTGTATACATACTCACATACATACATATGAATGTATGCGTATGTTTGTCTGTGTGTGAGTGTGTGAAAGAAATGAAATAAGACTGGCAAAAAAGGAAAATCTAACGAGACATTTATTCAGGTTAAACAGATGTCATGGTATTCAAAGGGAATTACAGAATAACAGAATAAACATATTAGAGAGAACAAGATTAATGGTTTCTCTCTACAGATTACACTTTTCAAACACTGTATTGTCTGCAATTTCCCACCAATTACACCCGCTGATCTTTGCGTCTTGTGATATTTTCCTCTGAATATCAGCGTTAACTCTTTTCCTTTCATCGGTGTTTCATGCATTGATGGATGGATATCTGCATGTGTGAGTGCGTGTATGTGTATTCGTGTGAGTCTATGTATGTGTATTCGTGTGAGCATGTGTGTGTGTGTTTGCTGTTTGTGTGTGCGTGCGTGCGTGCGTGAGTGTGTGTTTGCATGTGTTTATGGCTATGTGTGTGTATATTCGCCAGAAGCGATAAATTACAGGACCAATACTAATGTAGAGTGTCCGAGTATTTTCTAATACATTATCAATGAAAGGCTCTGATTCCCAGTACTGTGAGTTTCTCATTTATTAATTTTTCAAAAAATATTCATATACAATAACCCCTCGCAATATCGCGGTTCACCTATCGCGGTTCACCTATCGCGGTTCACCTATCGCGGTTTATTATTTAAGCTTACGTCGATTCCTCCGTGGTGTTGCTTTGCATTCATAACAAAATAAATATATACAAGTTATAAAAATAATTAAAAAAATTACAGTACAGTACTATTTCTACTTCACGGATTTTTACCTATCGCGGAGGTTTTGGGAACGTAACACCCGCGATAAACGAGGGATTATTCTCCTGGATGTTCAAAAGAAAACCACGCTCGGTTTACCAGCTGAGGATCGGAAACGAGCAGCTTGGAATCCTGGAAATCAGAGCTTTTCATTTAATAAGACTAGAATTTACGGCAATATTTTCAATTATAATTAAAAACCAGGCCATAAATTAGAATCAGCGTATTTTCAAAACGAAATCTGTGACTAATGCAGTCGAACTGAGATTTCAGCTTCTATAGATCGTTTTCTTCAGCTACAGATATACAGTTGATACTATAAACCATATCCACCTCTTAACCTCTGTCTACTACAAATATATTGACCCCCCACCCTTTTCTCCTGTACACATCATTTCATCCACTTGCCGCATCATCTCTCATCGCCTTTAAAAATAAGAACTTCGGAAAGCATCGAATAAAAAGTTCCGCAGCGTCCATCCTCACATAGCCTGGCATTTTTAAATGTGCTCGACGATAATGCACCACCTGCCCCCACATAAACAGTATTACAACAATCGCTGCACCTAAGACACAATATTATATTAGTCAGAACTTTTGTTCCTTGTTGTCTAACCTTATACACTGCATCATGTGGAAAGTGTGCCACGCCCTTTACTCTGGGGCAAACAGGCTAACGTCTAGGTGATCGCTTTCTGGAGCATACTCAAAGCATTCGCTTACGTATGCCTGGTCAACCTGTCACCATCGACTTCAGTACAACAGGCCATTCCGTTACTCACTTATCTGTGTGTCCATCACTGCACACCAGGGATCCACATTCCCAAGGAAATGGAGAAAACTTGGCTCCATGTCACCGACAGTTTTAAAAGAACGTTTTTCCTTCAACTCCTTAATTCTCTAAACCCCTTTTTATCCTTTAACCTCCATCTCTCCCCATCTCTTCCCTTCATCTCACTCCTGACTTCGCATTCTTCTCCTCATTCCATTACTTCTTGTTCCTTTCATACACTGTTCTACTACCACATCTTGCTGACGTATAAGGCTTACGAGGCCCTGCGTTCCTCGTCAGTTGCAGCCAGTTTTTCTTTTTAATTTGGAGAATGTAGAAATCTGCTGCTTTGCATTCTTTTCTCTCCTTTCGACTTCCTCTGAAGAAGAAACTGCGTCCGAAGCGTTCGATTATCTTCTCACAGTAAGTCCGTTGAACTCTTTTTATCGAAATTCCTAGATAATATAAGTCATGGCAAGACAAAACAAAACCAGCCTCACTTAAGACTGTTTGATCATATATACATATTTATATACATATAAGCATATATGTGCGTGTGTATGTGTGAGTGTATGTATATATATATATATATATATATATATATATATATATATATATATATATATATATATATATATATATATATATATATATATATATATGTATATATGTATATATGTATATATGAATATGTGTGTGTATATATATGCAAACATATATATAGACGCACATACATATGTATATGTGTGTGTATATATATTTATATATATATGTATATGTATGTATGGATATATATGTGTATATATACCAGAATATACATTTATGTGGAAGTGCTCGCGTATGAGCATTTATGCATGTTATATACGCATAGGTAGGTTAAACCAAAGATCGTATATCCTACAAACGTTAAACAAAAACACTATAATACCAATAAAAAAAAGTAAAGAAAGAATGAAAGTGTTTAAAACAATCCCAAATATATTACGTATTATATTGTTACCATTCCATCGTACCATTTCAAAGATTCTATTAAGAAAGAATCGAAAGGAAAGGCGAAACATTGCTTTTTTTGTTAAAGCAAAGAAGTTATATGGCATGTTGCATAGTTTTGTTACTCCATTAAGGTATTACGGGGGGGGGGGGATGAGACAATTAAGAACAATTGTACAACAACAGCAAAAACAATAACGACAATAACAACAACCAAAATAACCGCAATAAGTACACATGAAAACACACCCAGCAAAAAAAAAAAAAAAAACGTTAGTAATAATACTAACAATAATAAAGCAACAGCAGTAACGAGAAAAATGAAAGAAACGAAGCGTGTATGCATGAAGTTAGGACGCCATGTTGTCTGCTTGCACTCTCGTTTCCCTCTCTTTCTTATCCTTCCGCTTCCTCTCTTTGTCTCCCTACGTCTCTTTCTCTCTTCATTTCTATCTGTCTGTTCTGTTTCTCATCGGTGTTCACGCTCTTCCTCTTTCATTTCACCCAATTTCCCCCTCTCTGTGGTTCCATAATCCTTTCTCACTACCTCCTCTCTCTCTCTCTCTTCTTCTTCTTCTTCTTCTTCTTCTTCTTCTTCTTCTTCTTCTTCTTCTTCTTCTTCTTCTTCTTCTTCTTTCTTTATTTCTCTCTCTCTCTATCTCTCGACTATTGTTTCTCTCTCAAAATAGGCTTTGCTATTTGTATAAAATGAATGCATCATTATTTGTCTTGCGCAGTAATTGCTCATAAAATGACAGCTTCACCAAAAGCTGTAGGAGAAGAATAAATACTGACTTCGTTACGTAACAGGCTATAAACTGCTACATACCTTTACATACATACGCACATACATGCATGCATGCATGCATACATATATAAATATACATAAATGTGTGTATGCGCGCGCGCGCGTAAATGTATGTATAAAGATGTATCTTGGAATATGTGCGTATGTATGCATGCATGCTGGTTTGTCAAGTCTATCTATCTATCTGTCTGTCTGTCTGTCTGTTAGTCTGTATATTCTTCTGTCTATCTATCTATCTATCTATCTATCTATCTATCTATCTATCTATCTATCTATCTATCTATCTATCTATTTATCTTGGCACGTATAAATGACGAAGCCACCTTGACCATGATTCTATAAAACGTTTTAAAATTTTGTAAACAGAGAGTTACTCACGTTTCTTGCTTAAATAAAAGAAATTTTATTTAACAAAGTGTGACGCTAAAGACCGAGGTTACCGTGGTCTTTTCGTAGGTTTTTCTTTCCACGGATAACCTCCCCATTTATTGGGAATTTTTTGTATTATTTCGTATTTTTTGTATATACCCCAAACGTTTTGCGATGTCTTTTTTTTTTCATCGTTGTCCCCACTTTTGTTCTTTTTTTCTGCTTTGTTTTCGACCCCCTCGAAAAGAAAAACTCTACATTTGTATTTTGTCCCCTCTGTGTTGAGCCCTGTGTGGCTAATAAAGAAACCTATCTATCTATCTATGATCTTATTCTGGTCAACAAATGGTTCTGAAACTACATTCTTTTGTCCTATTACCATGTTTTCTCTCAGAGGCCACTGTTTTCCCACCTAGTGTTCATTTTTAGAGATAAATCAAGGAGAGATGCTTAGTGGCCCGGGAGAAAATTCACCATCTTTAGATCCACACAAATTGACCACTGGTGATCGTATGATGATATTTTTTGAAGAACCAGGGCAATTGTTTTTTGCTCTTCAATCATCTTAGCTGAGTGACCAGTTGGGATTGATCCATATTTGTTTCCATTGAGTAGACACACACATTTTGATCCCCGCTTAGAACTGTCTAGGAATAGCCACAATTCGCTTGGCAGATATTGCGAAATACTCATTTTCATCAGCAAGCCTTGAACATTTTTGCAAAGCAAATCTTGTTCTCTATTGCGACAGTATTTGATTTTGGTTTCCGGATGCAATAAATTCTTCTCTACTAGTCTAGGCACCAACAACTCTGCTGATTTATTTGAGAGGTTCAACACCCTAACAAAGTTATTGAGCTCCGGTTGATTAAAACCTTGTACCACTGATAAGGTCCCTTCGTAATCACTGGCATCATGACTACCGTTTACAGGTGAAGAACAGAATTCATCTTCAGGGAGCTCTTCTTGATTAATGAATGATGGGACTGGTATTTCATGTGATTGTGCAACAGATCGTTTTGCCGAGTGTAAGACAGGATATGTTCATTTACTCCGATTACGTCCTTTAATGCCAGACAAAAATTAACCAGACAGAATGAACAATCTTCACTGTAATTCCTCTGTTCTCTCCACACCATGGGTATACCAAATTTCAGACATTTCCTCATACCATTTGTCCACTGCCGAAAGTGCTCAAAAGAAGTTTTACGCCAGTGTGTGGAGCCCATGTCTTATCTTGGTCCCATAGTTTTATTTTGAAATAACTTAAGTGTACCCTTTTCACAAAGTCATAAATAGATTTTCTCTGATCTCTGGATGTATATTCAAGTGTTTGTCAAATATATTACAGACCATCTCTGATTCTATAATACCTCTGTCGGCGGCCTATCCCAAATTCATATGTGGGCAGCTGTACGTTATCTCAAAAAGTAGAGCTACAAGAAAGAAATGAAGGACATATTCTTATTTGGAGGATTGAATATACCTAAAATCAGGTGCACGTTGAGTATATTCTAAATGATTGATACGGATAACGAAGTGTAACTGCTAGTAACATACCATAATACCATCGTCTAGCTTGGAGCAAAATGTAAATTTTATAACTTTTGAAGCCTATTACATCACCTGATGAAGCGCCCTCGCACTGCGAGATGCATCTGATGTCATTACATCGTTCTCCACTCACTAAGGAGCAGGGCAGAAGGCAGCCGAAACAATTGTGGTGCTAAATAAAGCTTCTTGTTTCACTCCGTCTTCCGTATGAATTATTTAGTATACACACACATGCGCGCGCGTCTGTCTCTGTGTGTGTATGTGTGTGTGTGTATGGTGTTATATTTCGAGATGGTAATTTTTTTTGTCAAATAAACAAATGCACACTATACTCAGAGCCGTTGCTAAGCCCCTGCAACCCCTTCGGTCGCAGGGGACCTACGCGGTTGAGGGCCCCATGTTAAGATCAAAGTACGTAGATGAGTCATCTATTTACTTTGGTTAAGATGTTGAACAAGAATTAAACTACGTTAACTGAAAATGTCAAGAAATGAAATGGTAATACATTGTACCTGGAAACGTTCTTGTAAAAATATTACATTGTACCATGAATGTGTACCAGACTTTGTGGATTGTTTATGATATCTATTGAACACGAACTTAGCTCTCAGCTTGATTATTCTGAACTGATCGATGATTTAGCGAAGCGAAAAGTGCGCCGTGTTTGTTTAATCCTTCGATTTTAAAAGATAATGTTCAAAGGTACAAAGTCCTGTATTTAAAACCTTGCGTATATATATATATATATATAT
>NC_068983.1:41150169-41152945 GCF_001194135.2 Octopus bimaculoides | reverse complement strand
CACTCCACAGACACGTGTGCCCTTAACGTAGTTCTCAGGGATATTCAGCGTGACACAGTGTGACAAGGCTGACCCTTTGAAATACAAGCACAACAGAAACAAGGAGTAAGAGTGAGAGAAAGTTGTGGTGGAAGAGTACAGCAGGGTTCGCCACCATCCCCTGCCGGAGCCTCGTGGAGCTTTAGGTGTTTTCGCTCAATAAACACTCACAACGCCCGGTCTGAGAATCGAAACCACGATCCTATGACCGCGAGTCCGCTGCCCTAACCACTGGGCCATTGCATCTCCACACACATTGACATACATGCATACATATAGTAACTCAAATGCGCATGCGTCCCTGCATTCTTTCTCTTTCCCCCTTTCTCCTATATCCCACAGTTTTTTTAAGCAAATTTCTTCGTCTGCTTTCACCCAATTAAAAAAAAAAAAGGTTCAAAATGAAAATACCAAATTTAAAAAAAGAGAAAAAAACCCACATGTCGTAGGAGGTGGTAAAATGAAAGGAAGGGTGGTATCTCGAGTTGTGTTGTGCTGAATGAGGAGGGAGATAGTTGAATAGAAGGAACAGCTTGTCTTAGTTGTGTCAACATGGAGAGAAACAATTTCACTGTTGTTTGATAACTTACTTTGCCAGGAGATACACTTACATAACACTGTTGTGTGGCCGAGGAATCTCTCTGTGTATACAACACTAATGATGAGTACACACACACACAAACGCACACACAAAACACATACACACACACGCACATATACTAACACACACATATATACATACACACATTCATACCTATATATGTATATAAGCGTAGGTACACACACACACAACATACACACAACATACACACAAACACACAAACACACAAACACACACATAAACACTAAAATTCACATATACACACACATACACGCAAACACAAGCAGACACACACACAACACACATACATACACACACATTAACACACACAAGCACATACACATACACACACACAAACACACACAAAATCACACACACATACACGCGCATATATATACATACACACATACACATTCATACCTATATGTGTATATAAGCATACGTACACACAAACACACACACACACACACAGACACCTGTGTGTGTGTGTGTGTGTGTGTGTGTGTGTGTGTGTGTGTGTGTGTGTGTCTTTATCAATTTAATCTTCGTTTTATAATGAAATTGCAAAAAAGAAAAACTAAAAAAAAATGAAAATGGAGCATTTAAGTATTTTTGACATAAATATGTTTTTGTATGTATGTACGTATGTATGTATGTATGTACGTATGTATGTATACGTGATGGCTGTGCAGTCGTGACCCAGACAGACCAACACTGACCATTGTCCATGCAAAAGGCCAGCAAGGCCCGGGCACGATGTTATTGCACCAGCAGTCGGTTTCGCCCCAATTCGAACCCGCGGCTCCCATGATCGCCGCGGCGCTTTCCTACTCTACCAGGCATCGGATAGTCACCCCGCCGGTGATGGCACAACCTGAAGCTTTAGGTCCTATAAGACTTGCATAACACCTCACATACCCTCTCCACCCAACTGGGATGATCTAGAGACAAGCCGCTGTAAGATATCCAGTGCAGATGTGAGTCGCAGAATCAGGAATGTGGAAGCACCATGATCTTAAATGCAATCAAAAGATCCTCAAAATGTCCAAAGCCATTCTTTGTGTATCTGATTTCATATCAGAGTGACCTTCTCCTAGAGACGTACTTTTACAAAACCTTAGCGATGTCTCACTGCCAGTGGTCTTCCAGTACATCGATACCAACTCCGAATTTCTGTGGGCCAGTGCTTTTGTAAGAGCCTACACTAGGTTTATTCGTCTGTTGACAAGTCTTGTTTCTAGCACTCCTCCTTACCAGGCAAGCCTAGTGATGATACTGGCTTAATCACCGACCACCCGACCATGCAGCTAGTTGTTCTGGATTCCATGTTACCAGTAGCACTCACGAAACTTCGCAAGTGCCCCCCCCCCCATATATATATATGTCAGGTGGTGTTAAATTTCCTTGTAATAAATACCATTTGAGGCCTTGTTTCATAAATCTCTACAATGGTTTCACACATCCAACCATAAATTTGGTTAGTTCAATCTTAAATGTATTTTTTCGAAATTATTGAAGTAAAAGACAAGATATCACCAGTACTTCGTTTATTGCCCGAAAGAAGAAAAAGGTAACAAAAACTTCATACGCTGTTTGCAAGTGGACATTAGCTCAAACTTCATTATTGAGATTGTAGCTGCCTATCATAGGATATTACTCTCTTAAACTGTCAAACATCGATTCAACATTTGTTAACATTATTAAAATAAATGAGTGTGTTTAAGATGATCCATGTAACATCTGAAACTCACCACAATTTTTGTGATATATATGTATATTTAGAAATAATACATTTCTAAATCTCTCAGAGAGATTTATGCAGTAGTGATAAGGACACAAGAAATGTGTTAAGGCCGGCAGGAAGCGGTGCAGCTTCCTAGGTCTAACCAACAGTAGTATCATTCCCTTCAGGGGACTGTCACATTAAGTTGACAGCATACAAATACTATATCTGTATATATTTGGAAATCCAACGTCGGATGTTGTATTTATGAGACTGATGAAGTGAATGCATGATTGCATACTGTCCTTATTTATGTAATCATTTCGGCATTCTAAAGAAATGCGCGTATGTACTATAAAGCTTTGAATACTACACCTAATTTCTGCTTATTTCCATATATATATATATATATA
>NC_068983.1:41148042-41149439 GCF_001194135.2 Octopus bimaculoides | reverse complement strand
TATATAATTATGTATCTATGTATGTGTGGGTGTGAGTCTGAGTATAAATATGTGTATATATATGTATGTTTATGTATATGTGTGGATGTGTGTGCATGTGCATGTATGTATATCTGCTGGTACATATATGCGTACGTGTTTGCATATGCGCCTATATGTTTGTATGCGTATGTGTGCTTGTGTTTTGTGTGTGCATGTGCGCGCCCGTGTACGCATATGTGCGAACGCTCGTCTTTTGTTTCTTATCTCATTCGTTTATCACAATGCAATCCTTAATGTCAGAATATCTGCTCGGTCATAACACTCGACAGTGATATTTGGAGGCCATCATGCTCTCTCGGTATCGTGTGATACATGCAAAAAAAACAACAAAAAAAGACAACAACAACAAAAAAGACAAAAAAAAAATAACAGTTAGTAAGGATAGATTTATGGAACGTTTCACGGCATCAGTTAATGAGCTGTCAATTTAATTACAATAGGAATTGGACGAACCTTTGAAATTTGAACCCGTTACCCTTCGCTTTATAACTTCCATTGAGTGAAAATGAAACCATGGTCGCATATAAGACATCTTTGTGGTTGTATGCTTGATTTAAGTAGAATGAATGCTATGTAATTAGGAGACATACACTCACAGATATAAGAACTATATACGATTATATATCGTATATTTATATATACATACATATATGCACACACACACACACACACACACACACACACATACACTTATACGTATGTATGTATGCATGTATGTATACACACTACATTACATACATATATGTGTACACGCACATCTATATATATAAACGTATATATATGTGTGTGAGTGTGTATATAAACATAAGTGTATACATTATGCATAAGTATATATACATCATATATGAATATTTAGAGACTGACATATTTATAAGTTTATATATATATATATATATACACATACACACACGCATAGATATAAGAATAATCTGTATATTAATAGTACATCTGTCTATAATACACACACACACACACACACACACACACACACATATATATATACACACAACATTACACACAGGTACACACACACATACATACATACACACACTTATACATATTGCTTATGAACATATACATAGAGGTTTAGAGTACACACACTCTCACTAACAGATGCACATACTCGCATACGCAGATTCACACATTCACACATTCACACACTCGTTACATGCCGCCTTGTATGTGCTTTATCAAATAAACGTTTAATTTATAAATGCGGGTGTGTCTCCGTAAATCCATCATTGAAACATGTCGTGTTCTTGAAAACCAGATGCAGCTACGAAATACATGTTACACGTGTGTGTGTGTGTGTGTGTGTGTGTGTGTGTGTGTGTGTGTGTGTGTGTGTGTGTGTG
>NC_068983.1:41146765-41147799 GCF_001194135.2 Octopus bimaculoides | reverse complement strand
TATATATATATATATATATATATATATATATATAACTGGAGGGAACACAAACGCACACAACTTATATATTCACAAACACACTTCCACACACTCTCAAACACACACAGATACACATACACACACATATATATATATATACATACATTCATGTAAGTAAATATATATACATATATATATTTATAGTTTTTCAGCGTACAAGCATGCATATGTGTGTGTGTTTGTATATATGTATGTATGTATTATGTTTGTATATAATATAAATATATATGCATATATACATACATATATATATGTATATATAGAGAGAAATGGGCATATACATATACATATAAATATATATGTATATATACATAAACACACACACGCACACACACACACACACATATATATATATATGTGCGTAAATATACGTACATACAAGCGCACACCCACGCATACATACACACAGGCGAACACACACGAACAGACACCTAAGTGCTATAAACACGAAAGACGACGAAAGAAGACGGGCGCAATCTAAGAAGTCGTTTTTAAAATCAGACAGTTGGCAGTATAATGTTTGTACAGAGCACAACTTGACCTACAGACGCCATCTTGTTTATCATCTGACCACGTTATTCGGGTTGCTTATAAATGGAACGCAGTTTCATAGATTGCTATTTTCAGAAACTGACGTAATTATAAAGTGATGGCTGTTTCCATTGAGCAACTAATAATACCAGACAGCAGAAAAAGCACTCATAGAGAAGCTTAGAGCGTTTGTTGTGAATTAAGAGAACTTCCATATTGCTTTTTATATGACTGCATTGTTCGGTTTCTCAGAAACTGGCAGTTTACAGGAAACGTCGGATAAATGAATAAAAAAATAAATAAATAAGTAAAAAAGTTAGTAAATAAATAAATGTCTTCTAGTAATTTGTTGCGTTCATGTTTGAGTGTGTTTTGTGTTTATATATATATATATATATATATATATGTATAATTGTGTGTGTGTGTGTATATATATATATATATATATATATATATATATATAT
>NC_068983.1:41143772-41145764 GCF_001194135.2 Octopus bimaculoides | reverse complement strand
TATATATATATATATATATATACACTCAGACATGTATGTATGTATGTATGTATGTATGTATGTATGTATGTATGTATGTATGTAATTATTTCCTTCTTTAAGCTCATAAGCTAAATTATGGATATACACTTCATACCCGGTATTCGCAGCTTCTATGAAACTATTTGGAGTTACGCCAGCATTCAACTATAGGTGCATCTCATCATACAGCAAAAACGGCTGTAAGCTAATGAAGTCCATGATATAATATCTCATTCCGATTTCGATTCCCAGACCGGGCATTGTGAGTGTTTATTGAGCGAAATCACCTAAAGCTCCACGAGGCTCTGGCAGGGGATGGTGTCGAACCCTGCTGTACTCTTTCACCACAACTTTCTCTCACTCCTACTTCCTGTTTCTGTTGTGCCTGTAATTCAAAGGGTCAGCCTTGTCACACTGTGTAACGCTGAATATCCCCGAGAACTACGTTAAGGGTACACGTGTCTGTGGAGTGCTCAGCCACTTACACATTAATTTCACGAGCAGGCTGTTCCGTTGATTGGATCAACTGGAACCCTCGACGTCGTAAGCGACGGAGTGCCAACAACAACAATATCTCATTTGTCATTAAAATTTTTTATATCAATGTAATGGAGTGGGTGTTTACAGCAGATAGATTTCCTGTCCAACAGAAACTAGAAAAGGAAGCAGCGTAATCTTGTCAGAGTTTTTTGGGACAAGGGATGGCACTCAAATGGTAGCATATCTCTGAAGCGATGTATACATTCGTTATATCGTCCAGACTTTCAGAGACAGCTTCACCTCAGCCATGTTCTGAATAAGATTAGCCACTCTCTCTGTTCATGATTTCTTCCCACTTTCTATCCAACTTGTGGTTTTTCCGATCCAGTCTTCGAGCACTTCCACTGGACCCTCCATCCAGCTACACGGACTTGCTTCTTTCATTATCTAGCTGCAAACCCACCGATTTGTCCTCCTTTACGTCTTCTCCTGCAAATACCTGGCATTCTTTTAACAGAGTGTCAATCGCTTCTGCATTCGAAGTATTCGACAATATAGCAATGACGTCATCCACGTATGCAGACACGTCTCTCGTGTGACTGAGTTCCATTGGGATATCCATCAGACTTGCCAGCCTTCGCAGTAAAGGCCCCAACGCTGTTACATATAACAACGGATGGAAGGGACGTCCACGGCAGACCGAGCGTTCGATGCTGATAAATTTTGAAACGTGAACTTGTTAATTTGATCAGTAAGCATTTGCCTCTATACATTGTGGTGTCCCAGCCCCTGAAGACGTGACTGAAACCAATAACTCTCAGAATAGCTACCAGATAGCAATAAACTACTCTGTTAAGTGGTATGGACTGATCCAAATTGACCAGTGTCCTGCAAAAGCCAGATCTGTTCCCGTTTCCTTCTAAATTGTATCGCATGAGGTGGAGGTTGTCGTGGATAGATTTAACGAAGGATTGCACAAATTAATGCATCTCAAAGGTCTGTTTTAGGATCTATATATACCACACGGTCGCTGCAGTCATTCACAGACTGACTGCTAGCTATAGTAATAATGGTTTCAAATTTTGGCACTAGGCCAGTGAGTTTGAATGACGGGTAAGTCGATTACATCAACCCCAGTGTTCAACCGGTGAATATTCTTCCCCTTACACCGGCATGGTCACATGCTTCCGGTCAATAATCCTTTTCTTCCTTGGCTATCGCCGAGCAAACACGCGAACTTACTTCGTCCCTACTTTCAAGTTCGTGCCTCACAGCGTTCATACACACATAATTTTTCCCGTCTGGCCGTAGAGCCTTTTCTGTTTGTTTTCCTGTCTTGTTTTTTGTCCGCCACTACATTCCTCCATGGCAAGGTTTAATTTGTATATACAAATATAATTTGCGGTCCATGGGAAGAGCCGTTTTAACGATGCGTCCTACCCAGCTCTTCGAAACGCCAGTGTTAAAACGGGGGTAGCTGATGAAGAAGAA
>NC_068983.1:41142237-41143114 GCF_001194135.2 Octopus bimaculoides | reverse complement strand
TGTGTGTGTGTGTGTGTGTGTGTGTGTGTGTGTGTGTATACACATATATGCGTGTGTGTGCGTTTAAATGTTTTGTACGCATATATAGAACTGTATGATGCGTGTTAACATGTTGTTTTCGTTGTTAGGTTGTTAAAGATATATCGTAATGAATCGATGAAAGTCAGATTGACAGACAAACAAAAGTTAGCTTAACAGGGGAAAACTGAAAACCACATATCTACGCCGTCTCTCTGTCTCGGCGTGCATAGGAATGCAGTTGTATGTCATGTAAAGGCTGTCTCGCTTGATGCAGACCGCTCCACTAAGTGTGATTGCTGTTGGTTTGTTTAACGGCTTATGATTGACTGTTTGTTCTCTTCCACCAGCTTTCTTTTTCACTGTCTTCTCCATCTCTCTCTCTCCCTTCTCTCCGTCCCCCTCTCTTTCTGTCTCTCTCTCTCGATCTCTCTTTTTTCTCTCTGTCTCTCTGTCTCAAATACACACGTTCATATTCTATCTATTATATTTCTTTTAACCGTTTTTTCTCTCTTAATGGTTTTATGAATGAATTACTGTGCTCATGTATAAGCTCTGTGTGCCCTCCTCTTTCCTTCTTTCTATCTCTCCTTCGCTTTCCATCTCTCTCTCTCTTTTTCTCTCTCTCTCTTTTTATCTCTCTCTCTCTTTTATCTCACTCTCAATGTTTGTGAATGAATATGTTCTATCTTTCTTTGATAATCTAGCTTTTCTTCATTGTGCCTCTCCGCACTGCTATCTATCTATCTATCTATCTATCTATCTATCTATCTATCTATCTATCTATCTATCTTTCTATCTATCTTTCTATCTATCTATCTATCTATCTATCTAAGCTTAACAATCATCCACGCACTAC
>NC_068983.1:41137148-41138085 GCF_001194135.2 Octopus bimaculoides | reverse complement strand
CTCTGCTGCTACAGCAGTCTTGCCTGCCACCGTCACCAGTGAAAACAACAACAACAACAACAACAACAACAGCAGCAGCAACAACAAGGACACAAATGTCCTTGCTAACAAAACCACTGTCCTCACCACTGATACCACCACTACCACCACCACCACCACAACAAACACGAACTTTGCCGAGGCTTTGAAGCCCAGAAAAAGAATTTTGAATTTATCGAAAGAGAAAATACTCGCATGCAAAAGCATGCTAAGTAAAAAGGACGTTACAGTCCATCTTCAAACACCTGCGGACTTTAAAATAAACATAGATAAAATACTATCATCTACAGAACCATTAATTTAAAGACAAAGACACTGGAAAAATTCACTCAAGAAAAGGTTGAGAGATGATTAAAGCTGCTATGGTCTTTCAAAACTTAGATAACGAGAGGAATGAAGTTCGCAACAATAGAGGTAAGACTCGATATCGAGCAACGAGCCAAGGACCTCTCCACAAAGTTATTACAACATGAGAACCTGCTCATGATCCCTACGTACCTTGGTCGTAGGGTTACGAAAATAAAGATTTCGAATGTGCCTCCTGAAATTGAGGAAGAATGACTCGTATCTGCCATATGTCTCGGCATAGCGGAGGAAATAAACATTTTAGAAGCATCTGCCGTGTACAATGAAAACTGGATTGGCCAGGAATTTCAACTCCTGGTACAAGTTGATCCAGCAAACTACGAGAAAATTCCACATAGAATCCAATTAACTGAGGATTCAAGTTTCCATGTTTCCGTCGAAGGCAGAAGGCCAGTTTGCTACGTTTGTAGTAGCAAAACTCACCTTCGAAACACATGCCCAGTAGCCCAGGAGCAAAGGCAACAACAACGTCAACAATACCAAGAAAAACAACAACAACCACAAGAAAACCAAAAGCACAAGAAAAAAACAT
>NC_068983.1:41132134-41134269 GCF_001194135.2 Octopus bimaculoides | reverse complement strand
ATCGGATTAAAAAAAAATTTTTTTTAAGAAAAGCTCTACAGTTGTATTTGTCCCCTCTGTGTGCAGCCCTGTGTGGCTAATAAAAGAAAGTTATCTATCTATCTATCTATCGATTTATCTAACTGTTTATCTATCTATCTGTCTGTCTGTCCCTGTCTGTCCATTTATCTATCCACACTATAAAATACAATACCTCCAAACGTATAACTGTTTCTATAAACAACTTCTAGTCTCTAATCCTATTTCCTCTCCCTCTTCTTTCTTCCTCTCTCCGATTCTCCCCTCTCCCAGTGTCTCATCTCTGTCTATGCGTATCTTTCTTTCTGTCTGTCACCTTCACTCTCCCCCCTTCTCTGTCTATCGGCTGTGTGTCAAGAAGCTTGCCTCCCAACCGCATGTTTCCGGGTTCAGTCCCACTGCATTGCACCTTGGGCAAGTGCCTTCTACTATAACCTCGGGCCGACCAAAGCCTTGTGAGTGGATTTGGTAGACGGAAACTGAAAGAAGCCCCTCTTATATATATATGTGCATGTTTGTGTGTCTGTGTTTGTCCCCCCACTATCGCTTCTCAACCGATGTTGGTGTGTTTATGCCCCCGAAATTTAGCGGTTCGGGAATAATGACCGATAGAATAATTTTACCTTTTATTTGTTTCAGCCATTTGACTGCGGCCATGCTGGAGCACCGCCTTTAGTCGAGCAAATCGACTCCAGGTCTTATTCCCTTTGAGCCTAGTACATATCCTATTGCCAGTGAAGAGGAGAAGAAAGGAGTTTCTCATCGATATGTTGTAAAGAGAAAATATGCCAGGATGTTATTGACAAGATTATTCCAGATGAACTGCTTGAATAAAAATGGCGCATCTCTTGGAAACCGACGAAACTCAAATCGTTCATGATATCTGTAGAATAACCAATCCACCTCCTTTTCCATCTAAGAAATGAGAAAAAAAAGAAGCCAATTGTTAGTTGTTTTAAAGATTTTTCCCACGAAACAGAAATCGTCAATGATTGATATTTCATCCATCTCAGACATAAACCACAAACTGGACAATGTTCTCAACAAATCATCGAACATAAACAAAGAATTTATTGAAAATTTGGAGTAGATTCCTATCAGCACGGCTCTGGATGAAGGTACCAAATCAACTGTAACCTATGATACTGTAAGCTCACTATCTTTTAATAAAGTACCAACTGCAGGTTCGATTCCAGCTGAAATATGCTGGTGAAACATTAAAAAAAACTAACATGTTTTTTCTAGATGTAAGGCCATGATGATAGGCCATGAGACAGATGATAGGCCATGAGAAGTGTATAGAGTACAGTCAGGTCTTGTACTCAATTATTGGTGATCTCAAGGAAAAGCTTTTAATGCAGTCAGTTGCAGTGTTTTATAGAAAATCTTTGTCAAATTTGGTTTGCTTTTCTTCGTCTGAGATGACTGCTTAAGAAAATGACGACTAGATTCGTAAATGTGGTGTCATTGGTGGAAGTTTAGGCGAAATTTCTTGTTTTTCTCTTCACTATCGTCCGAAGACTGGAACCGAAATACGCCGTAGAAAGTTCTTCGAAGTTATATATATCAACCTCTCTCTCTCTCTCTCTCTCTCTCTCTCTCTCACACACACACACTTTCTGTTTCTCTATCTATCTATCTATCTATCTATCTATCTATCTATCTATCTATCTATCTATCTATCTATACTCTCTACTATGTATATATGTATATATATATGTATGTATATATATATGTATATATACATATATGTATATGAATATATGCGTGTGTAAGTATATATATATGTAATTTATGTATATGTATGTATATATATGTAATATAAACATATCAATGTTCTGCGCCGTGAGGACCAAAGACTCGAGGTATTTCGGGTTGCAAGACAGTGTAGGAGAGAGAATAGTGATGTTGTAGGAGAGAAATGTGTTCGCATGGATGATGGTACGCTTGCATTAAATGAGGATGCAAAGAAAGAGGTCTGGAGATGCCACTACGATAGATTGCTTAATAAAGAGAATGAATGGGAGAAAGAGAGCCTGCCTTATGTCGACCCAATAGAGGGACCAGCTATCCGAGTTGATAGTACCAGGGTAGATAAAGCAATTAAGAGTATGAAG
>NC_068983.1:41131258-41131954 GCF_001194135.2 Octopus bimaculoides | reverse complement strand
ATGCTAGCATGGAAAGCGGACGTTAAACGATGATGATGATGATGATGATGATATATATATAGGGATACGCACACAGACACAGACACAGACACACACACACACACACACACACACATAAAGGGAGTCCACATATCAGAGAGTCTATGTGAATTATGATCTATTTCCCGCCTTTTATGTGCTTCTTTCTGGCACTATTTATATTTTTATTCAAAAATGATTTCTTTCTTTCTTTCATCCTCTGCAGATTCCAGTCGGAGAAACCATAAATTACGATGGTAAAGTGGAGTCTTCAGAAAAATTACTGCAAACTGATTGGACGGAGGCCAAATTGGCAGAAATCTTTAGAGGAAACATCGTTAAGTAGTACCATACTGGTATTAAAGGCTTTTTCGGTGGCTCTACCTGCGGTGCTGCTACTGTTGCTCGTGCTGCTGGTGCTGTTGCTGCTGCTGCTACTACTACTACTACTACTACTACTACTACTACTACTACTACTACTACTACTACCACCACCACCAGCACCACCACTACAATCACTACTACTACTACTACTACTACTACTACTACTACTAACACTACTACTACTACTACTGTTGTTGCTGCCACTACTAATACTACTACTACTACTACTACTACTACTACTACTACTACTACTACTACTACTACTACTACCACTACCATCACCACCACCACTAC
>NC_068983.1:41127696-41131213 GCF_001194135.2 Octopus bimaculoides | reverse complement strand
CTGCTGCTACTACTACTACTACTACTACTACTACTACTACTGTTGCTGCTGCCACTGCTGCTGCTGCCACTGCTGCTGCCACTACTACTACTACTACTACTACTACTACTACTACTACTACTACTACTACTACTACTACTACTACTAATGAAGGAAGAAGCGAGGTAACATTGTTGCTCGCGTACCTGCTACACAAAACAGATCCATAAGAAGTAAACTCTGGTCCAGTGCATCCTACAGCAACAACAAGAATATCGTCATTTTATTTTCTTTCTTTTACTTGTTTCAGTCATTAGACCGCAGCCATGCTGGGGCACTGCCTTGAAGAATTTCTAGTCGAATGAATTGACCCCAATGGTGACAAACAAACACACACACACAAAGACACACACACACGCACGCACGCACGCACGCAGTATCTGCAATGGTTTTGCGAAAGCTTTTTTGCATGTTTTTAGAACAGACGGAAATCAATCCCGCCCGTTGCTGAGATTGAGCTCATCTTATCCATAGCCAATACTATATCTTCCTCTTTTATGTTGATACGATTAATGGTTACCTTCTTCCCATGTAGGTCTGCAGTGCTGAAGAATTCTTTAGCCTCGCTTACTTGCTGGTTACCCAGTGGAGAGGTGAAGACACTCTGGAAATGCTAATTTAGTACTTCACCTATCCTCTTGGGGTCTGCAGTTAGCGAGCCGTCTTCTTTAAACAGTGGCCCTATCTTGCAATGCAGCGCACTCTTTCGCGAACTTATAGATGGCTTTGAGATTTATTTTTATATTTCCCACCGCCCTGGTTTGTCTTTCTACCTTTTCCTATTCATGTTAAAGGTTAAGTTTATTTTCGATCCCCAAAAGTCTCTCTTTGGGGAGGGATTTTTTGCTGTCAGTAAATTACTTATTTAAGTGATTTGAGATCTTTATTCTCTGTCTCATAAGGACTCACTTGTCTCGAGGAATGATATTTTTGCATGCGGTTGCCCTCTTCTCTGGGACAAATTTAACGCAAATGCTTCGCATTATTGGCATGAATTCTTTAAGATTGTTATTAATGTGTTGCATAGAGAGACTTAAAGGCCAATTTTGCTGAATAATCCCTTTTTTTCAATTGACTTCCAGTCAGCCTTGTAGAAGTTCAGACAAGACAAAGTTGGGTGCCGTCTGCGTGGAATACATCAGTAATTCATTTTGGACCATACATCGTCAATTCTACCATGTTGTGGTCTGAAAAGTTTGTCAAAGTTATCTTCACGTTGTGCATAGGACCTGTATTGCCGGGGAAGCAGAGGGCTTCTAACATGTTATCATTTTTGGTTGGGAAGAGTATTTGCTCCATTTTTGGTGAGGTCAAGTAGAGATTCATATATATATATGACTTAAATAACTTAGATTGGTTTCGGCCATTATCGGCCCAGGCCATGACTAGCTCAATAGCACCACAAGGAAAAGTCTTTTAATTATTTCTTTCTGGACACCATGAACCACTCAAGTAGAGAGTTATTGTTGACTGAAACGTATCCAGGTGTAGGTGGTTTATCCGTTATTTTTCGGAGGAATTTGTCCAGGCACCGTTTGAATATTGTGGGTCTTTTTCTAGTTCAATTTCTTTCGGGATAACATTGAAAAGAGCAGAACCATTTGCAGTGAAGAAATTGTGTCGCAATGATCTTATGTGATCTCGACCTTTGTAAGGGACGCATTGCACGGGGGCCTAGTCTTGGGTGAATTGTAAACATCATACCGATATCATTTAGATAATATTGGTGGAATATTTTTCACATGGTGCAAATAATGTATCGCTCACGGTGGCGTTGCAGAGAATATAGCTTCAGCTGTTTAACTGGAGCCCAATTACCAAGTCCCATCATGCCATTTATTTTTTAGTGATTGATCTTTGTGGTGCTTCAAGCCTCATTATGTCTTGTTTTTTTTTTGTAGGGGGGGGAGCACAAGGGTGAGCAGTAGTCGAGATGGGGGCCTAGCGAATGTGGAGAAGAAAAGGATGATGGTTTCATGATCCCTAGATGAAAAAGTTCTGAGGATCCATGAGCACATTCTGCGGGCAACAACGACTTTTTTGTTGATGTACACACCCCAACTAAGGTTGTTGTCGACAGTTACACCTAAGGCTCTGATATTATCCGACGATTCAAGTAGGTCTCCTGACGGTAGTGTATATGGTTGTTAGAGTGTGCCCTCTTTCCCAAGTGCATGAGCTCAAATTTTTCATCGTTTAGCTGCATATTGTTTTTTGTGCCCACTGGGTTACTGCACATAAGTCCCATTGAAGCATCATTCGATCATATATACTCCCTTAATGACTTGCTGGAGCTTAGAGTCATCTGCAAATATTTTCATGGTGCTATGTTCAATGGAATCTGCAATGTCATTGATATAGACAATAAAAAGAAGTGGAACAAGCACAGCACCCTGCAGGATTCCGTTGATGACTTTTGCTGGTCTTGAGTGGATGCCCTCAACCACAATATGCTGAGTCCTGTTTGTTAGAATATACTTTATCCATTGAAGTAGCTCCCACTGACTCCAGCGTTGGATAGTTTCTTTAACAGTATATTGTGGTCGACTTTGTCAAAGGCCATGCTGAAATCAAGGTATATGACATCGGCGTTGGAGCCCTCAGTGCGTTTAAGATGTCATCAAAGTGGTGGAAGAGCTATGTTAGACAGTCCATGTGTGTGTATATATGTATATCTATCTATCTATCTATCTATCTATCTATCTATCTATCTATCTATCTATCTATCTATCTTTCTATTTACGCACATATACACGTTTGTAATATGCATACATATAGTTACATTACATGTATACATACGCATATAAATACACACACACACACACACACACACACACACACACACACACACACACACACAATAGAATTATGGCCTTTCATTGTTGCACAAGCTGCCTTCACTCACACTCTCTTCCTCTACATATCACCAATTAGCGACAGAATTAGCATAATGAGTGCATATTACATATATATATACCTACATGTATATATATATATATATATGTGTGTGTGTATATATATATATATATAAACAATATATATATATATATATACATATGTAAATATGTGTGTACACATACACAGCATATACCCTGCGCGTGTGGGTGTATGTGACTTGTCGCGTATGAGTATGACCGTATTATACACTTACGACTTAACCGAGCAACAAGCAGATCGATAAACTTGCCTGCATTTACTCAGCCATCAATAAACAAATCAATATTGAAAGAGAAGATGAAAGAGAAAATATAAATATAAATACAAAATAAATAATATAAAATGAAAAAAAAAACAAAAACAAGCACGCAGACAACGTTTATATAAGCAAATATATATTGTACATAAACATACCTAATAACACGGTTTTTACATACATGCATATATACACACAAATATGTGTATATATATATATATATATATATATATACACCCACATATATATATGCATATACATACATAATACATACATATATATATA
>NC_068983.1:41126491-41127122 GCF_001194135.2 Octopus bimaculoides | reverse complement strand
TATATATATATATATATATATATATATATATATATATATATATATGTATCTATATATGTATATATATATATAGACATGTATATTTATATTTATATGTATTATATATATGTATATATCTATTATATATATATATATATATATATATATACATATGTATGTATGTATGTATATATATATATATAGAGAGAGAGACAGTGGGGAGCTTTGCGAGTGTCAACACCAATAATAAATAATAATTAGTATTTAATTGTGATAAATGAAATTAATTGATATACATACATATTCATATATTTGTCTGTATATGTACAATAACAGAACTATTGAATACAGATTTACGCATATAATTGTTTATAATCTAACATAATATCCAGTGTATATACACGTTTGTGTGTATGTGCGTGTTTAGTATATATGTAAATATACATAGAAGAGGCGCAGGAGTGGCTGTGCTTACCAACCAAATGGTTCCGAGTTCATTCCCACTGCGTGGCATCTTGGGCAAGTGTCTTCTACTATAACCACAGGCCGATTAAAGCCTTGTGAGTGGATTCGGTCGACGGAAACTGAAAGAAGCCCGCCGTATATTTATATACATATGTGTGTGTGTGTGTGTGTGTGTGTGTGTGTGTGT
>NC_068983.1:41123654-41126034 GCF_001194135.2 Octopus bimaculoides | reverse complement strand
TATATATTTATGTTTATAACTTAGCGGCTCGGCAGTAAGAACTAATAGTATAATTATCAGAAAATATATACTGGAATGTGTGTTGTTGGAGTAAATCCTCGAATGCGGTGCCCCAGTATGGTCGCACTCCATTGACCGAAATAAACAGAAGATAAAACGCGCGCACACACACACACACAGACACACAGATATATATGAAGGAAAAGATATCGATTATTGTAATCAATCGGAAACAGAAACGTTAAACCTTTAAACGTGTCAACGAACGGCAGATTAAGAATAGAGAGAAAAAAGAAGAAACATAAAAATATTGAAAGACGAAACGAAATAACAGACAACTAACAATATACGAATACAAATGTCTACATACAGATATACATGCATATATGCACATACAAATACATACACAAATGTATGTATAGTCGTATTAAGTCGTATAGAAAATGCTACAGGGCATAAATTAAATATATACAGTTGTGGCCTCTGAGACGAAGGGGTGCATTAAAAATAATTAATGATAAAAGGAGAAAAAAATATGAAACGAAACGAAACGAAATAGAGCGGATAAAGGCGAAAATATATATATATATATAAAAAATGGCGATACGATGAGACAAAAGAATTTTGATGCGTAAACAATGGAAGCAGGAATTAATTATTGGATATGTTTAAAGGAACCGTTTGGAGTTGTATTTCAAGAAAAGCTGGAGATAATTCTATATATAGCAATATATGGATGAAAAAAAACAACATGTTTTATATAAATAATGTTAGGTGTATGTTATTTTTCGTAAATAAATATTATATATATAAATATATAATATTTATTGTACGACATATATATGTGTATATATATATATATATATATATATATATATATATATGTATATATATATATGTATGTTTATATATATATATATATATATATATAATATGTATACATACATAGATTTATATATACACGTTTATTAACATACATAAACAACACGCATATATATGAATTATTTATATAATTCACATACATTATTATACACATACTATCTACACACACACACACACACACATATATATATACACCAAAAATACACACAGAAAAGCTATTAACACACACATACACACATTTTATATATATATATAGACACAAATTTTCTTAAACACACACACACACACACGTATACAATAAAAAAAAAATTATAATATTTGTGATGTGCCAAAGTGTATTTTCTGATCACAGGGCTGAGAAACAAGCCATTATTGGTAAAACAATCAATCAGGTACGTCGATTAGTAATTTCATCCTTTCATTCTTCTACAACACCAAATTTTTCATCATCATCATCATCACCGCCATCACCGCCATCACCGCCATCACCACCATCAATCATCATAATCATCATCATCATCATCGTCATCATCATCATCGTCGTCGTCGTCGCCTTGTTTTTCTTCTTGTTCCTTCTCTTCTACCCCATCCATTCGTTCCCACTTTCTACAAGGTTTTAGTGATGAATCAAGAAAAAGAAAAAGAAAAAGAAAAAAAAAAAGGAAAAGACATGGTGACACAGTTTTCCCTCCTACCCATCCACCCGGTTTGTTTCCTTACGCATACTTATTTCGATACTGTGTGTGTGTGTGTGTGTGTGTGTGTTATACTCACTCTCGCCCCTCACTCTCTCTCTCTCCCTTGTGCCTGCCTGTCTGTCTGTCTGTCTGTCTGTCTGTCTAAGTGTCTGTCTACGTCGTAAACATGTCTAATGGCTGTTTCTAGGCTAACCAACCTCCAACCATCAAATCACTTCTAACCTACATTATCTTCTGTTATATTTGTCTCTCTCCATTTTTTTTTGCAAATAACTCTGTCTGTCTGCCTGTCTGTCTGTACGCCTGCATACATATAAGTATATATTTATATTTATATTTGAATGTACGTATGCAACTATGTGTGCATTTGAATGTATGTATGCAATATGTATATACATACACACACACACATATATATATGTATATACATATTGCATACACACATTCAAATGCACACAGTGTATATATATATATATATATATATAGGTATATACATATTGCATACATACATTCAAATGCACACATACTTGCAATACGTACATTCAAATATAAATATATAATGCGCAATGCACATACATGCGTATATGTGGCCTGATAAGTATGTCTGCTTATATCCCTGTATCAATCGCTCTCCATCCTGTTCTGTTCGACTCTTGACTGAGAGATCTTTTCCTACAAATATAGCAGAAGTAGGCCATAGATCCTTCTTCTCTGCTGTTTGTAAGATGATGTTTTGTCAGTCAGTTCTGTTTCACCAATCAGGAACCTCTTTCTTCATTTATTCTTATCCCCCCCCCCCC
>NC_068983.1:41121712-41123644 GCF_001194135.2 Octopus bimaculoides | reverse complement strand
TAGTGTCGTTTAACGCACAGTTTGTTACAAGCATGCTGATAAATTCTGTCTGTTGGACTAAACTAACGTGGGAGCAAGCTATAATTCCTGTGACCGTCTAGAAATAGCAGCCAAATCTCCTTCGAATCTAACCCTACCGATTGCATCTCGGATACTATCGTCCTAGATACACATATAATGAGGGTTGATCTAATTATTAACAACAAGAATAACTGAATAATAGCTGAAGGGTGGGTCCTACGTAGGATTGGAGAACCAGCGGAATATTTACAGTTTGGTGCCTCAGTAACTTGATTTTTTTTTCCCCATAAGTTTCTGAAAAATGCATATTTTTAAATGAAATTTTGCAGATAGGTTTTAAAGGTTGCAGATGATATTTTGCGTTATTAAAATTTAAAAGAAAAATTTATTTTGATGGGGTGTATTTTTGGAATTTTTTTCTACCCACCTCATCGTCAGTTTCTGTAAATTAAGCACTTTCTATTGTTGTGTCTTTTGTTTTTCATACTTCTATCGATGAAACATTGATATTCTGTCATCTTGGAAATATACCTCTGCAAAATCTCATTGTAAAATACGTATTTTAAACCTTTTGCTCTTCTAAAGCATTTTCATGTTTGTCCTAAACGACCAGGCTTGTTTTCAAATGTTCAATTAGCCTCTGTTTTATACATTCTGAGTAATAATAAAGCTTTCCTTTCATAAGTCCCAAGTTACTATGGTACATGAATGAACACCAAAGAAAGATGCCCTGTGTATTATTTGTGATGCAGAGGACGGATAAAGGGTAAATGACAGTTATAACGAAAAATATTTGGGAGTGGAGAAACAGTGATCAAAGCGTCTGTATTTGTTTAAATGTTAGCCACTAAAACATATCACTGCAAAGTTTCATTTTAAAATATGCATTTAGCAAATCGTTATAAGGAAACAAAGTCTGGGGCCTTAATACGTAGATATGACGAAACAGTGGCATCATCGGATTAATTCTTAGTTAGATTTTATTTCGTTTATTTCGTCGTCAATTTCTTTTTCATTTCCTCGAGGTCGATAAAAATAAATACAAACCCCCATTACTATACCTGCGCCCTTTAGAAAAATTAATGTATTTAATGAAATATTTTTACATAAATCTTTAATTTTCTTGCATCATTCGAGTAACATCATTTGAGAACTTGTGTCCTTTTTTTTAACATTTTATCTATGAAAGGTACCAAATGAAAACTTAGGATTATCCAAAAACTTTAATTTAGTCAACGAATAAATATTTAAACATAATGTTTGTTGTAAGCGTCTCTGCTGACGTTATTTCAGGTTTAACGGCTAAAACTTAAGGCTTACCCTGTAATAACGATTTTTATTTTTGGTTTCAAATATTGCAACAAATCCGTACCGTTATTTTGTGTTGATTTCTTTAGGATGCAGTTTCTATATATAGCCGTTATATCTGCTAGAAATAACAGCCAAATACCTCTCAAATCACACCTTTACGACTTAAAAAATGACGTGATGGCCATGCAAAGAAGGACCTCTCATTAAACGTGGTTGACTTGGGGCTGAATAAGAACAAAAGCATCAGTATTATCGGCTCTAATTAGTGACTTTAATTAACCAGTTCCTGGGAGCAAAATATTACTTTAAATCACACACTGCCGTTTTAGAAAAGCGCGTTGAATAACCGCAACTCATGAATTCATATATGAAAACGATAAGATGGTCACTACTGGAGTGCCTTTGGCCATATGCAGCTCGCACTGTACATATGTGTGCGCGTATAAATATATATGTATGTATATATATGAGAGTATATATATACATACATACATACATACACACACACACACACACACACACACACACACACACACACACACACACATATATATATATATATATATATATATATACGCACACAAGTTTCGGCATATAAAT
>NC_068983.1:41120043-41121116 GCF_001194135.2 Octopus bimaculoides | reverse complement strand
ACACACACACACACACACACACACACACACACACACACACACACACACACACACATATATATATATATATATATATATATATACGCACACAAGTTTCGGCATATAAATATATACCTTCCTTATAATACCCAGCTCGTGACACAGAGTAACGTGTTCGTCTCTCCATTTCATCATATCCGTCTACATATAAAACCATTACGTTTACCGAAGCGACATATAAATATATATATATATATATATATATATATGCATGTATCTATGTATCTATGTTATGTGCTCTATATTTTTTTATTTCTGCTTCTCTGTGTCACACAGATTCCTTGCTCTCTGTCTCTGCTGGGACTCCATCTATCCATCCATCCCGCCTGCTGTAACTACCATCAGCACCATCATCACTACCACCACCATCACCATTAATAATACTGCTGGGCTTGTCGTCTGCCTTGCCGACATCTTTGCTGCTACCAACACCATCACATTGAATCCTCAACGCCATGAACTCTCTCCCCGCCTTCACATCTATACACCTTCTATATATATATATATATCTATATATATATATATATATGGGAGAATATACAAAAAATAACAACAGACGAGGACGACCTTTCATATTCGGGCTGTTTCTTTTTCCCTCTATCAACCACCTCCGCCCCTCTCTCTCATCTTCCACACCTTCTCTTTCCCCTTCTCTTACATTATTAACAGTCACAACTCTTTCTTCTCCCCACAATTCCTCCCCTTCCTCAAACTCTTTCTTCCTCCGACTCCCTCTTTCTCTTTCTCATCTGTATACCACCAACCTCCGTGTCGATTCTCTCTCTTCATCCTTAGCCTTTCAATGCTTCTTTTACCTTTCTCTTCCTTTAATGTTATCCTTTCATCTCTCCTCTCTTTCCCCCTCTCTCGTTTACTATTACTCCTGCTCCTACTAACACTCACTTTTGTTGTTACTGTTTCTGCCACCTTCTTTATCATCACCAACGATTTCTGTCTAGTCTCGAGTCGCTGCAGTCGTTGTGCTAAAATGACGCGTTTGTGGTTGATATAATATATATATATATATATATATA
>NC_068983.1:41117590-41119943 GCF_001194135.2 Octopus bimaculoides | reverse complement strand
ATGTATATTGTGTGTGTGTGTGTGTGTGTGTGTGTGTGTGTGTGTGTATGGGTACATATATGCGTATGTGATTACACATACATACATAGATGCACTCATACGTACATTTAGTCATCCATATAAGTATTCCGATATAACGTAAGTTCTAAGATGTATAACGTGCTGAAGGTAATCACCCAAGCTTTGTCAATGTCCAATGAGTTCATTGGTATTGTCTTGATCTGGAAATCATTCAGAGCTGAAACTAAGTTAAAATGTACTTTTTTTAAAATCCTACTCTGGACATAATGATGTGTCCGCAAGAAAAACGCATAGAAAACTATACGCATGTACGTTTATTTCACCAACAGGACTAAAGACGCAAGTTTTCGAAAACTCGTTTAAATACAATATTTTTGACGGAAACCTATTGGATAGGTGTAAACATGTATCCTCGTACTTAATATTTGCGCTTCCATCGTATTCTGTCAGTTTTATTTGTCAAAGTATGTTACTTTGACGTTAACACATACAGACACGCACACACACACACCACAATTACCAAACTTAGAAATATTAAGAAACAGCAACTGCTACTATACCCAGTCCAAGAACAATAAGCTTCGAACTATCTCAGTGTTTGTCCGTTTGTAGCAACGACAACGTTCTTTTGCTTATTGCAAAAATAAATATGTTTTTAATCAAAAACCTCTAGCTGATTTTTGTTTTCTTTAACGTAACACATATGTATATATTAATGTTGAATTAAGATGACCAGGACCTTCTATATCAAGGTTCTACAAACAAAGCAACGCAATAAGAATGCAATGGCACATTGACAGTTCACGGTAATTATTGTGATAAAATTGATAAATTTCAAATAGATGTCCCCTGTTGTCTGCTGATGAAGGCAAGCTCTATATATACAATTTTACAGGTGTATGAGAAGGGATGACCACTAAGTGGAAATCCTATATGCTAGAAAGAGGTCATCAACGACCCAACAACAAAGAAAAATAATATTCTCCAGAAAAAAATTTCGCAAGACACCAGAGCATAGCGGGCAAAACAAAATGAAAAATATACAGAATAAAAGAATTGTGTACTAGGTTTCGAACATTAACGTATTACTTACGTAACAACATCCGTGCTCTCGTCAGCACAATCATTCTAGAATCAATATAATTTGCAGAACTATACACGAATTGTCTTCATAAGATAAGACTTGCGTACAGTTCTACCGATTCCATTGGGATTATTTCTCAAAATGTCTAGCTCTGGCGCGCCAAATTCCGGAAACAGTTCTGCAGAGAATAATTCACTGCAGTATATGTTGCCGGATGGAGAACATAATTATTTAAATTATTATTTATATATAGAGGGTGATAAATTGAATATTAATTCAATTTAAAACCAAGTGGCCTAGTATATAAAAAATCTGAAAATTCAGAAAACATTGTATTACAGGTGTATGAGAAGGGATGATCACTAAGTGGACATCCTATGCTAGGCCACATATATAATTTTATGTAGGCGTAGAATCAAGTGAAATATATATATATCAATATTCAAGATGAAGGGTAGAAAGAGGTAATATTTCGCGTGCAGCACTCAACTCGACCTTAAGGCTATCTACACCCTGGAATTAAGAAAGATCGAAATTCTTCGGGTGGCATATCGATAGAACAAATGTGAGGCTTTAGGGAGGAGTAAAATATAATCCAAATAAGAAAATACAAAAAGAAATTAGCACATCTTAAATGAGCGGCTACAATTGTTTCTATATGAATTAGGGTTTTAACGCCAATTTACGCAAAAATTCCAAATGAAAATTTGCGTAATATTTGCGGTTTTTCAAGATTAGAGAGGCATTTCAGCAAAATCAGAACAAAGATACGCTTTGACATTGTGTACTTATTTGAACTACAACATCCTAACACATGTATATATGTGTGTGTGTGTATATATCTGTTTTCACAGTCTTGTTTTTGTTACCAACTTTGACCCTCCGCAAAATCCAAAATTTTATTTAATTTGCTTTGCAGGAACAACTGTTACATCAAAAACGTATCTTGTTGTGAAATGCTCGAAATATGAAGTAGAGAAACAGCCAACAACTAATGAAGGGGTGTTTCTTCGTGTTGCTTGTCATGTTTTCCGTTTGTTTCTTTCGTTGTTCGTAAGAAAACTTTGTATTCCATATTTTCGTATTTTATGTCAATTTTATGTTGTTTACCTTCCGTGGTTTCCTCTACCAACATATTTATGTATATACAAATATATGTATGTACATATATATGTGCATGCATGCATATATATTTATATATTGTTTATATTATATATATTTTATATATATATATATATATATATATAT
>NC_068983.1:41116059-41116771 GCF_001194135.2 Octopus bimaculoides | reverse complement strand
ATATATATATATATATATATATATATATATATATATATATATAGATAGATAGATAGATATATATATATACACAAACACAACCATGCACATGCACACACACACACGCACACGTCACACACATACATATATATCGATGAAATATACATTTTCGATAGTTAGAACTATAAATTTATGGGTGTTTATGTATAAACGAGTAAATTAATACACACAGACATACACACACACACACACACACACACATGAACGTACGCACGCATGTATGTGTCTATGTATGTATGTATGTATGTATGTATGTATGTATCTATCTATCTATCAATCTATCTATCTATCTATCTATCAATCTATCTACCTATATATGTGAAGTAAAGTCAGTGTACGGTCATAGAGTGACCAATGGTTTGGCGCTCACAAAGGGCTTAGCGCTGTGGACGTCCCGTCAAACTCTAATGACGTTTAGAGTCTGAGGAGTCTGGCTTTAGAGTCTGATGAGCTGACCCCGGGGCTAATCCCTTTGTGGATGCGAAACTATTGGTCACTCTGAGATCGGACAAAGACTAAACCGAAAAGGATACATAACTGCTCTACACTTTAAATTATGATTCTTTTTGGGACATATGATACACACACCATATACAGACTTACATACATACATACATACATACGTACATACATACATGCATGTATATATATATATATATATATATATATATAT
>NC_068983.1:41105598-41107420 GCF_001194135.2 Octopus bimaculoides | reverse complement strand
CACACACACACACACACACACACACACACACACACACACACACACACTCGCACGCACGCACACACACACAGCACACACACTCGCACACGCACACACGCATACACACACACATGCATGAACACGCACGCACGCACGCACGCGTGGGCGTCTCTAGGTGGAGAACTAAAATTCTACAGAAGATTTTAATGACAAATTATAGAATAAAATTTTTATGAAGCTGAGCATTATAATATATGAACAATAAAATCGTAGATATCATACTAAAATACTAGATATCATAGTAGATATCACACCCCCATACCCACAGTTTACACAGGTAGAGGAGAATAGTTAGTGGGCTGTTATGTAGATAGATGTATGTATGTGTGGGTATATATGCACATGTACGTAAGCATATGGATATGAAAATAAACAGATCAACATACAGAAGGATAGTTACATAGGTTATATGAACAGACAAGCACACATACGCAAATGGAGACTGAAACACATGACCATATACACACACGCACACACACTTTACTTCACACAGGGACACATATGGAGACACGTGACCACACATATGGAGACGCACATCCATACATACAAACGGTACATAGATGCAAAACACACACAAACACACACACACACACACACACACATGCACACACAAGGAGACAGAGGTGCATACATATACAAACACACGGACGCGCACACATACATAAAAACACACACACACAAACACGGACGCGCATGCACATGAATATGCAGAATACATACATACAGATGCACACACATACATACATATATACATATGCATTCAGACACATATATACATACACCCACACACACACACACACATACATACATACATCCATCCATCCATACATACATACATACATACATACATGCATGCATGCATAGGCATACACACACACACACACACGCACACACACACACACACACACTGACCCACACACATGCACACAAACAAACAAAAACAGAACGCAGCGTAAATAAGGGACAGAGTCAAGACTATTGAAAAGGTTACAAGACGCAACGAAAATTTTAAGAAAATAAAAAATAAGAAATAAGTGGAAATTTTACCGGTGAATGTGTTGAATTTCAAGGCACAATAAGAAAATGACTCTCCCCAGACACAGCAGAATAAAATAAAACAAATATATTTATATAAACCGTATATGTATGTATGTATATTATATATATTTTACTATAAATGTCCTGAAAATTCACAGCCTTGGTTTTGTCATTTCATTCTGTCTAATACATGCATACATACATACATACATACATATATACATACATGCATACATACATACATGCACACACACACATACACACACACACACACACACACACACACACACGCACACACACACACACACACACACACGCAGACACAGTCACGCACACACATATGTATATATCTGTATGTGTGTGTATGTGTCATGTATATTATATATTATATATGCATACATACATATGTATGTATGAATGTATGTATATATATATATATAATGTATCGTATACATATATACCTATATATGTATAAATATATATATATAAAGTGTAGTATATTGCCACTTAAGTGTGGCTGAACCCTAGGGGTGGATGTTACTGTTGCTTTTAGCCCCAGGAGGACATCTCCTCTAGCTGGCTTATCGACACACGACTGTGTCCTGTTTGCCAAGGGAAGTTATCCCTCTCACCTCGATCTGCAGCACGAACGTATCCGGATTTCAGGGTTATTTCCCTTCGTCGGCGTCCGACAGCTGATGACCTTGGTGAGAGAGACAAAAACCTGGCAAACTTCGAGGTGAGA
>NC_068983.1:41103127-41105020 GCF_001194135.2 Octopus bimaculoides | reverse complement strand
GAGTTTCACGTTCCCGTTCATCGGACAGTTTTGTTAGAAATCTAACAAAACTGTCCAATGAACGGGAACGTCAAACTCAGAGTAACGGTTTTTTTGTTATATTTCTGCTGCTTTTAAATAAAGTATATATATATATATATATATATATATATATATGTATATATATATTGCTTAGCATTTGATGAAATTACTATACTGAAATATAAACGGCATAGACGCATTTTTTTTTATACATAGGTAGTCCGACGATGAGTTAGCTGTCTGAAACTTGGAAGTTAGTATCAAAAACATTCTTTGCCTTCAGCATGATGTCTTCAGGATGATGAGATTTCATATCACAAATTATGCGTGTACTTGTTCTCCTGGTTGTTTACCACTGGTCCCCTCATCTGTGCTTCATGCCTGGTCGTTGGTTCATCTGGTTTCGTGGTTAGAAGAATATATGGAAGCTTTTAGAAGACATCCACGTCTACATTGTGTAGGTTTCTTCCTGTTTTGGTAGAGCTTTGAAAAGAAGTGGACCTCTGAAACTATTGCAGTATCTTCTACTCATTTCAGATACGATCGACGGTACGTTTGGTACAAGGCAATGGCGTCCAGTTCTGTCATTTGTGTAACACCCCATGCCGAAATTATGTACAAGCCCTTCCAGAATATTCCATATGTCGATTATTACATATCTGTCACGCCCTTGTTCCAGGAAGTAAAATCGTAGTTTTTCCAGCCTCTCCCTGTAGTTCATATGCTGCACCGTTACAGTATTTTTAGTGTAGTGATGTTGGACCGCTTCACGCTCCGCTGTTAGTTCGGCTCGACTTGGTGACCACAGCTGAGAGCAACAGTCCTGGTGGCTGAGAACAAAGATCCTCCGCAGGGCGAACATAACTTCGTGGTCTCTTGTCTTGAAGAACCTTAGTATCCATTCTGCCAGTTGTCTGCATTTTGCTGCCATCTTAGTAATGTGCATAAGAAATGTGTGTGCGTGTGTGTGTGTGTGTGTGTGTGTGTCTGTAGATATATATATATATTTCCATGTAGACATATGTGCACACACACACACACATGCACACAGACGTGCACACACACACACATACACACATACACCCATCTTTCCTCTGCATACTTATTTATATACTTATACATATTCTGTATATGCGATATAATACATTACAAATCTATATAAATTTTGAATACTAGAATGCGATATTTATGTTCTATAAATTATACATACATACACACACACACATATATATACATATATATACAAATATATGTATGTATATATATATATATATATATGTATACTTCTATATAGATACACGTGATTATACATATATATGTATATATATTTGTATTTATATAGTATTCTTTTATTGTTTTATACGTTTTCGCCTGAAAGCTGTGGCTATGCTGGGGCACCAATATATGTGTATGTATGTGTGTGTATGTGTATACATACATAATATGTGTACATCCGTATGCACTCACATGAATATACATTCATTACGATCTATCCGCTCACCAATACGAATCCGACCAATACCGATTGCATATCTTACATGGAAGATCAATAAATATTTTTTGAATACATAACGAACCTCATTGTATTACTGGTATTAGATGGATGTGAATCACGAGCATAGAGGATAAGTACAACTGTAAATTCCCGCTGGTGATTAAATACTTATTGAAAACATGCACGGACGAGCACACACATTCACACACACGTACGTGCACACACATACATACACTCACTACACACATACATACGCATGCATACATACAGACATATTTATATATATATACACGTAAGCATGTATATACACACACACACACACACACACACACATATATATATATATATATATATATATATATATATATATATATATA
>NC_068983.1:41102319-41102875 GCF_001194135.2 Octopus bimaculoides | reverse complement strand
TATATATGTACACTCATCATCCAAAATTTATCTGCCCATCCCTACAGAACATTGAAGAGATGGAGATGGCATGGAGGATCTCGCTGCCTCTTGGTAGAAACGGCCCTAAGGAACTGATCTTTTACCCGTTTCTGTAATATTAATACATGTGTGAGTAACACATAGTTACTACATCTGTATGTCTTCTTCCAGTACTTTCAAATGCTTTGGAATAAAAAGACACACTGGAATGTTTACCAGATGATGTATGTCATTTTTGTGTCCTCTCCATTTTTTTTTTGCCGCATAAATTAAGAGTAAACCACTTTTTACCGCCACCCATATATGACACTCAATTGCCACGCAATAACCAGCATTTAGGTATGAATATTTGGGTACACTACCAGTAGTAGTATATAGGATAGACACTATCCCTTAGTTGGTTGGTTTCCCAACATCTAACTCACATCTAACTCTCACAGAAATATATATATATATATATGTAAATAATATGTAACAATTATTTAGTAGCCATGATAAAACTCCGAGTTTCGGATGCCGGGGCAGATATATATAT
>NC_068983.1:41101328-41101980 GCF_001194135.2 Octopus bimaculoides | reverse complement strand
CACATACAGTAGTCCCTCGACTATCGCGGGTTTTACGTTCCAAAACCCCTGCGATAAGTGAAAATCCGCGAATTAGAAACAGTACTGTACTGAATATTTAAAAAATTATTTTTATAATTTGTATATATTTATTTTATTATAAATGCAAATCAACACCTCGCACTCGCCTCCAGAGTTTCGTTTTCCATACAGTATGTGCGATTCTTTGTTTACTCATCTACGGTACACCACGTATTTTCTTTTAATTTATTTTAATTAATGTGTTATACAGTGCAGTACTATACTATATTTTTGTTTAATTATTTATTAATTTTTAGGCGTGAAAATGCTTATTTTACCACAGAAATAATCAAAATCCAAAAAATATAAATTCCTATCGGCCGCAGAAACCCACGATATATTGAGGAGTCCGCGATATAAATTAACATATATTAGGCCCAAAAATCCGCGATGTACTGAGCTCGCGATAGGTGAACCGCGATATGGCAAATGGTTACTGTATGTATACGTATATATGCACACTCACACGCATATGTATATACATGTATGTATATAAATATATATTTATACATACATATATATATATTTATGCATATGTAGATGACTGTAACCCTCTCTCATATATATATATATATACATATATATGTGTGTG
>NC_068983.1:41095062-41098143 GCF_001194135.2 Octopus bimaculoides | reverse complement strand
TATATATATATATATATATGCAAATAAATGGATAGATGAATAGAAAGATAGACAGATAGAAAGAGAGATAAATGGATGAATAGATAGATAGACAGAGATATAGATAGGTAACTGGATGGACAGACAGATACGTAGAGTGATCGATTGATAGATAAACAGATAAATTGATAGACTCATGGTAACGATTCTACCAGCTGGAAACTAAATATGTTGACTCTAGTAGAATTAGTTGCACTAAATACACATTATCATAGTTTTAGGTTGAAAGAAATAATAATCTTGGACAGACACGCACACACACATACACACACACACACACACACACATAAACATGTATGTATGTATATATATATATATATATATATATATATATATATATATATATATATATACAAACATACATTATTACACACACGCGTGCAGATACACACACACGTTATATACCGCTTTAATATCTGATATTTGACTTTTTTTATACTTTTGTCCTATTATTCCTATGTGTGTGTATGCGTATGTATGTGTATGAATATGTAGAGGCGCAATGGCCCAGTGGTTAGAACGGCGGACTCGCAGTCATAGGATCTCGGTTTCGATTCCCAGACCGGGCGTTGTAAGTGTTTATTGAGCAAAAACGCCTAAACGCTCCACGAGGCTCCGGCAGGGGATGGTGGCATACCCTGCTGTACTCTGTCACCACAACTTTCTCTCATTCTTTCTTCCTGTATTTCAAAGGGCCAGCCTTGTCACACTTTGTGTTACGCTGAACCTCCCCGAGAACTGTGTTAAGGGTACATGTGTCTGTGGAGTGCTCAGCCACTTGCACATTGATTTTACGAGTAGGCTGTTCCGTTTGATAGCATCAACTGGAACCCTCGTCGTCGTAACCAACGGAGTGCCACGAATGTATGTCTATGTATGTTTGTGTGTGTAGCGAAGACATATTAATGGCTGCCATTTGCATAGCTGTGTGGTTAAGGAGCTCGCTTTTTAACCAAATTGTTTCTGGTTCAGTTCTGCTGTGCGGTACCTTCTATAAACCTCAGTCCCTACCATGGTGTTGTAAGTGAATTCGGTAGAAACTATGTGGAATCCTATTCTGTGTATATATGGGTGAGAGTATGCGTGTGTATTTGCATGGGTGGATGGTGTTGTATATGTCTTTGTATCCGTGTTCGTCCCTCTTACAGCTCCCCAACCCATTTGTTTACGTCCACATAAACTAGTGAATCGGTAAAAAAGGGCCATACGATAAGTACTAGGACCAAAGAAACTACAGGGTTTCATTTGTTCCACTATAAAAACTCTTTAAGTTGGTGCTCCAGTATGGCAGCAGTCCAATGACTAAAACAATTAAAAATGTGAAAAGGCGCAGGCATCTTTGTAGTTAAGAAGCTTGCTTCCCAGCCAAATGGTTCCGGTTTCAGTCCCACTTGGATAAGTGACCTCTATTATGGCCTCGAATGTCTACAGCCTTGTGATTGGATTTGGAAACTGAACGAAGCCCGTCGTATACATACCTATATACATATGTGTGTGTGTGTATGTCTTTGTGTTTGTCCTCCTCTTCCGCTTGACAACCGGTGTCAGTGGGTTTACGTCTCCATAACTTAGCAGTTGAGCAACAGAAAATGATAGAATAATGTTGTTGTTGGCACTCCATCGCTTACGACGTCGAGGGTTCCAGTTGATCCGATCAACGGAACAGCATGCTCGTGAAATTAACGTGCAAGTGGCTGAGCACTCCACAGACACGTGTACCCTTAACGTAGTTCTTGGGGATATTCAGCGTGACACAGTGTGACAAGGCTGACCCTTTGAACTACAGGCACAACAGAAACAGGAAGAAAGTTGTGGTGAAAGAGTACAGCAGGGTTCGCCACCATCCCCTGCCAGAGCCTCGTGGAGCTTTAGGTGTTTTCGCTCAATAAACATTTACAACGCCTGGTCTGAGAATCGAAACCGCGATCCTATGACAGCGAGTCCGCTGCCCTAACCACTGGGCCATTGCACCTCCGATAGAATAAGTACCAGGCTGAAAAGGATAAACCGATTTATTCGAGACGGTGCCCCAGCATGGCCGCAGTCGAATGACTGAAACAAGTAAAAGATAAAAAGAATAGAAGGTAGACTAACAGTTATAATGCTTTAGATTTTTCAAACTTCAATGAATGTTCTCGACGATAGACGGAATAAAAGCGTATGAAATATAAACTAAAAGGCTTGAAAAATTTGGAACAATAAAAATATACGCTGTTTCTACTTTCATTATTCTTGCGAATGGGAAAGAAATAGTTGTCTATATATACATCGTATCATATCATATTGTATTATTTTTGTCGTAAATGTGATCGGAATGGGTTTGAAACAAAGTAGACGTGTAAAGAGTATATGATGAAGTAAGCGCAATTTATTTAATATCGTCTGGTCGTTCCATTTGTGTCTGGCTATGTCGGCTGATAATAAAACGTACATGTGTACACACGCGCGCGCGCGCGTACGCACACACACACACATGTAAGCATATACACGCTTATAACAAGGCACATACACGCAGTCACTTGTTTGAGAGAAATAGTAAGAATATTTAAACGAAAATTGTAATATATTCTCCCAAACTTTTGTATATTTTGACAATCAAAAATGAAAAATTTTTTTACTATAGTTTTCAAGTGTTTTAAATATAAGAAAACAGTATTTGTTTGGATAGAATTAAACGCATACATACATACATACATACATACATACATACATAGCCACTCATAATAAAAAGGATTACTAGTGCAATGTCCCAGTGAAGACCTCAATAAAATGTAAGCACAACAGACCTGATATAATGATTAGGGATAGAGAAGAGAAACTGTACAGCTGTGGAAATTAGATGCCCAGCGGATGTTAAAGATAATACCTACGCCGAACTATTGAGAAATCTGCAGTTACTCTATCCAGATTACAAATTCAGGTTTATACCTGTAGCCCAGGGATATTAACATACTGCCAAAATACCAATCGAGAGAAATTAGGCTTCTCAAAACCAGAAAGGAGAAAATTCGAAGACTACAGATCCAATCCATCACTGGAACT